>NW_009627001.1:122019-162934 GCF_000690535.1 Cariama cristata
GCTGAGGGAGCTGGGGGTGTTTAGCCTGGAGAAGAGGAGGCTGAGGGGAGACCTGATCGCTCTCTACAACGACCTGAAAAGGAGGGTGTAGCCAGGTGGGGGTCGGTCTCTTCTCCAAGGCAACCAGTGACAGGACAAGAGGGCATAATCTCAAACTGCACCAGGGGAGGTTCAGGCTAGAAATGAGGAGGCATTTCTTCACAAAAAGGGTTGTTAGGCATTCGAATAGGCCAGCCAGGGAGGTGGTAGAGTCCCCATCCCTAGTGTTTAAGAAAAGACTGGAGGTGGCACTTAGTGCCATGGTCTAGTTGACATGGGGGCGTTAGGGCAAAGGTTGGACTTGATGATCCCAGAGGTCTCTTCCAGCCAAATCGGTTCTGTGATTCTGTGAAGGGACAAGAGGGCCAACAGAGGATCACTGGGAAGAGCAGGCTGCAGACATGATGGAAGGACAGACGCACTGAGAACTAAAGGGATTCTGCAAATTTTCGAGCAACCCAGAAAGCTACTCTGTTGTTGGAAAGGACTCAGCCCACAAGACTAATGGTGAGAAGTGGAGCTTCATTTATAGCCCCTTTTGGTTTCCAGTCCATCTTGTTTGCTTATGCCATTTAAAAAAAAAAGAATCACAAACCAAAACATTTCATATATATTCTACTAAAACATGTCTTTTGAATATCAAATTCAAAGTTTGGGGAATGCTTGCTTTAAACAGACAATCAGCAGATCTTGATTGACTTGGGCTCACATCAGAGAGGCATTAGCTTGGTACTGAACTTACTATGTGTCTACTGGCTGCCATCAGCAGATGTATTTCACAGGTATTTGGTTTTGCTCACCCACATCTGAGCAATTTCATTATTTAAAATCAAAGTTGATTGACAGAAACAAAAACTTTGAAAAGGTCTAATTTTTCAAGCTTATTGCAGAAAAATACCTTGTCTTTTAGGAAGCAACTGGTACTATGCATAAATGATTTCCCCATTTCAGGAAAAGGTGAAATCTCAAAGTCCTACAAATTGCTTTTGATGATCCAGAAGACATCCCTTCTAACCCCATACTCATTTGTAACTGTAAAAGCCTTAATGAGTAAAGCATCATAATTTCCAATTTTAACCGTCTTATCATCATCCCTGAGGTAAGAATGCAAAAAGAGTATCAGTTGGTTTTATCCAATGTCTAGGAATGCTTCTTCTCTACAATATGCTGTATTACATTTCATGACCATTTTCATTCACCATCTTTGAGCTAAAAGGCGGTCACGCTACCCTCAGTAACCCTAGGAAAATCCATATTAAGACAAGCACCACTACAATCCAATCTGAGAAACTCAGCAACACTGTGCATCTGTATCTCAACTGTGGTTCCTTACTCTGTTTAAATAAAATATTCATTACTTAAAAAAAAAAAAAGATTGCTATGCTTTTAGCACTTTCAGCATCTCTAGAATTACCATGTACAGTACAACCATAGAGTTTTATAGAAGGTGAAGTACTGTCATAACTTCAAATATCCCATCAGAGAAACATCCAGTTATAACTCAAAATCCAGGTAGTCTTTGCATGCAGCTCAGTGGGTAGACATCTTCATCATAAAATTCACCACCAGTGATGGTACTATCTGGCATTCAGCACAAAACTTTATGGGCTGTAGAAAACAAAATCTGAATCAAAGACAGATAGAAACAATATCGAATTTCTATTTTTGAATTACAGGTTCTTTCTAACTGGTTGTGGAGAAACAAGTGAAATCAGCTGGCTGGCAGTTCACGGTGGTTTAACCACTGCTTCGTTATGAGTATGGGATGCAGCAGAGTTGGATTAAGTGATTTTCCAGTATTACTTACTTCTGCTACAGAATTTTCCATGCAAATACTTTATCTTAACTGTTATGTTCTTAAATTATGATAACCACTCATTCTTCTTAAAACCTGATGCAATTTCCCAGTTTGCTCCTGACATCACTCCCATGGCTCCAGCCTCTAAGTTCATTACTCATTCTTGTGATGTTTCTTCTGTTGGCTAGGACTATCCTGGAAAGTTATTTGGCTATAAGAAAGCAAATGAACTTGAATGAGAGGTCAAAGTCTAAGACTGACATAAGCTGTCTTGGGTAAGTGACAAAACTCAACTTTATCTAACTATTTCTCCAGAAATAAGTAGTCACTGCAAAGGTAGAGCCACCTCATCCACCCCAGTCTACCTTAGAGAAGGGCACACCAGACCCTCACAGAAGTCAGGGAACCCGTTGCTTAGCCTCTACTTTCTTTCCTTGTCTCTTCTTCCCTTGAAGTTCAAGGTTTGCCATGCTACAATAAAAAACACATTGTCTCCGCTAGCTGCAATAACCATAGGGGATCCTGTAGGTATGACCAAACATGAGAAAAATGAAGAAGAAATTACAACTCTGTGGATGATGCTATGAGAAAGGCAGAAGAATGATTTGATTTGGACTGAGCTACTCTTTGCTAGATAAATCCTTCTGTCTCTTTGAAGCAGCCAATGGTTAACTCATAACATGCAAAAGCTCCTGATTGCAGTGGAGCAAGAGCTTGACCCTTGGTCTGGCCAAGGTGGTTGAAGCAAAGCTGAAAGCCACCACACGTGGCAACCGAGCACACAATTCTCTCAGCCTTTCTGACTCAAGTTCAAACTGCTACTTTTACAAGAGCAGAACCAAAGATCTTGTTCACACATGATTTTCAGCTGGAGCCAGCAGAAAATGGTAAAGGAAAAGAAAACATCAAAACTTTTTGATGCATGTCTCTCAGTAAACATGTTTTACTGTAATATCACTACTATTTCCAAAAGCTCTGAATTTAACTCTTCCAGCTCCACCAAACTGACACAATAAATAAACTTTCTCCTAAGATTTCTTCTTTAACCAGTTTAGTTGCCACCTTCTGTACACTCAGGAATGGTGTTCCCACTGTTGACAGTCAAAGAATGGCTGTGCTATATAATTGCTGTTTACAGTACACCCTTCCTCAGCAGAGGAATGGGAAGCCTTCAGATTTAAAGAATCTGTGCAGATTATAGCATGTTATCTGACCGATTGGCAGAAGATTATAATGGCTTGTAGCAATGTAAAAGATCAAATCAAATAAATGAGGACGGATGCTAGAATTAACTCCTTATACACCTTGAGTTTTTAGAAATCATTCATAAAACACTGAACACAACATTATCTGAACATAAATATAGCCTCAGTATACTTTGTTGGCAGTGACAGGCGAGATCAATATTGGAGACCAAATGCCAACAGTAAAAGGGTATGTCAGTCAGTATTTCACTGACTAACTGCCCTTATCTGAAGTTCTCATGCTTCACTAGGTGAAAATACAGCCATTGATCTTAGTGTCACAACTCAAATTCTTCATATATCAACTAGGTTTTTTCCCCACTTTTCAGCTGAATTTCTGGGCCACTACTTATTTTTACGATCAATATTTCTATCACTCTCACATGAACTACACTTTTATTATATTAACCTTTAAGTACAGTTTTTAACATATCTGTTTGCTGTAATGTCACATGTTTTAACTCAACATCTCTTTTACAAGTATCAGAGCTACAGCTGAAGTTCAGGTTTTGTCCTGGTTTCAGCTGGGGTAGAGTTAATTTTCTGCTTAGTAGTTGGTACAGTGTGTATTGGATTTAGTGTGCAAATAATGTTGGTAACATACTGATGTTTTAGTTGTTGCTAGGTAGCATTTATACTAAGTTAAGGATTTTAGTTTCCCATGATCTGCCAGGGAGGAGATGCACAAGAAGCTGGGAGGGAGCACAGCCAGGACAGCTGACCCGAACTGGCCAAAGGGATATTCCATACCATAGAACATCATGCCCAGTACATAAACTGGGCGAGTTGGCCCGGGACACACCGATCACTGCGCAGGCACCGGTCAGCAGGCAGTGAGCAATTGTATTGTGCGTCACTTGTCTTTTCTTGGTTGTTTTTGGGGGGTTTCATGGGGTTTTTTTGTTATATCACTTTCCCTTACTATTATTATTATATTTTTATCATTATCGTTAGTATTATATTTTATTTTACTTTAGTTATTAAACTGTTGTCATCTCAACCCATGACTTCTATGCTTTTTTTCCCTGTTCTCCTCCCCATCCCACTGGAAGCAGGGCACGGAGCAAGCAGCTATCTATGATGGTGCTTAGTTGCTGGCTGGGGCTAAACCATGACAGGTTTCTTAAAGCATTCACAGCAAAATGCTCTGATTAGTAGATAAATCCACCCGATGCAGCGCTCTCCAGGAGTTCGCCAGGGCTGTGGAGCTGTGCTTTCAAGGATTCAGTTTCCCTTTCTAGGAATTCACAGCTCAGCTGTAAACATTTTTGTCAGAAGAAGAAGAGTTTTTGTTAGCAATTGATGTGACTGCTTTACCTTAAAGCATTTAAGTGTTGGAAATTATCATGACAAAAATCCACCCATGCAAATAGTCCTATGTTTGTAATTGAAAGAGATTGACTGTTTTGCTAAACAATCCCGAGTCCTCAGAGAGCATTTAATGTATATAGCATGTATGGATCAGGTCCCTGGCTTGCTTTATGGTCTTGGCTGAGGCCCTCAAGCTCTCTGAATTTCCCTTTTCCTGTTTGCAAATTTGAGATACGAAGGACGGCCTACTTTCACTAGGTCCTTTGGATCTACAAATAAATGAAACCATATTCCAGAAGTAGTAAATATAATTCTCTGATCTACATTAAGTGCTCTGTGAGACCACTCATTAATAAACTAACAAGTTAAATGTTCTGAGATCTTTAAATAAAAGAGCATTAGATGGACAATAAAAAAAATATATAGACATTGTAAAACATATTACTGTCTTAGGGAATAAGTTTTAAAATGAGAATTCGAGTGAAAAATCTCTCTCCCTCTCTGTTAGCACAACATAAAGCTGTCTCACCAAGCTCATTTACTTGGCTTAGTGAAAATTACAGAAAACTATTACTCATGTTATTAATGTCCATCCTGGAACTAATACAAACAAAGTAATACCTTGATTATTTGATTAGCAGAGACAGAATCCTTTAGCTACGTGAGATTTACTGATCCAGAGCCCTTTTCAGTCTTGCTTTAAGAACTACCAGAAACTAAAATCGGTGAGAGACATTAAGTAATGCAGTCAAAGACTATCTTATTTTTTTAATTATTATTATTTAAAGTTTCAGCATATTATGTTAGGACTACAATTTTAATACAAAAGTTGATGTCTCCCAAATGAAATTGCTCTACCCCAAAATGTTTCATCAATTATTGCGTTGCTCCGTCATTATCCAAATTGTCAAAGCAATTTCATTGTAAATCCCACATAAAGTAGCACTAAGGGGTAATGGCAAAATGGCTTTGGTCCCTGTAGGACTATCTCAAGAAAAATAATTTCAGGCAAAGAGGAAACAATGCTTTGTTCTTGTGCTGTGGGAGGGAAGTTTGTCGTTCTTGGCTATGGCTCCACGACAGACAAAAACTACACAAACGGGGACCACTTAATGCTGAGAAAACAGCACGCTATACACAAGTTAGTTCGTTTAGGCATCCCACAACAAGAGTTTAATGATAATGGGATTGACTGTAGCTGGGTATGTGATAAGGCTTAATTTCTCAGATATAGAGAGCTTTTCAAGGGAAGAATGTAGTGGGAGGATGGGAGGGTAAAAGAGTGCGTGCCCACACGCCTGCATGCACAGACGGGTAGGACGGAGGCGCCTTTTTGTACATAAATAACCTCTCAGTTACAGTTGAAATTTTCCTCTAGCTGTCAAAATTTGCATATTTAGCATTAGTACACAGACTTTAGATAGTAAGATGTCAGGGTTGCTTTCTCCAGGGGAAGATAAAAAGGCATAAGGTTAGGGGACTTCCTTCATAGGAGGGAGAAGTCATGAAAATATTTATTTTTTAACTAATTCTGCAAAATTAAAATACTAATTCCACAGCATCCTTGTACATACCTCAGAAACTTCTTTTCTGGGGGGAGGAGGGGCAGAAAAGGAGGCAAAATAAAAAGGAAATATATATAAATAAAAGGGGAAGAAGCACTCTACAAACCATGAAATACCCACTCATAACTATACTATGTACCAGATAATACAATCCCTAGACAGCAAACAGTTCAGAAGAAACTTAAAACATTTAGAATATACAAAGACAATAAGCAACTGTGGTTTAACTGGTGAACACAAAGAGAGTCAGTAAAGGGGTCGCTGGCTGGGGGAATCTTGGTTCTATTTCTGGCTCTTGTAGAAGTAAAATTACTTCACTTCCCTGTGCCACAACAGAAGAATGTGAAAAATGACTACAGAACGGCATAAGGGAATTTTTGAGCCTTACTTAACATTTAATGAAGGCTTTCAGATTCTTCAGAACACCACCACAACAGCAACTAGTATTACTAAATGCTGAATTATGACCTTCATGCAACTATACTTACTACAGTTGATTCCAGAGATATCTACTCCCAAGTTTACAAGTTACTTAATTTCAGTCTTTTAAAATGTAAGATTTTATTAAAATGCTGTAATTACATTTGCCAGATTTTAGGCCGTTATTACCAGTTATATATAAAAATTCATTTTACGGCAGTGTTTCATGCTGCAGAAAGCCTCATGGTAAAATGAAATTTTAAGTGACTGGATCAACAAACACTAGATTCTTAAATGTGTTCTGAAGTTCTGAAATCTCTGTGCCTTACCAATCCAGTCGCTCTATCCTTTTGCTATATTCATACCGCACGATGGAGACATAGGATTTAAACCTAAGATTAGGGATAACACTGTATTCTGGATGTAAAATACATCGTCATCAGTGGCCACATCAGTATACCAGGCCATCTCATCAGCATGTACTACATAAACAGTAAAAATTAAATGTGTAAATGGATTAGCTATAAAAATTAGTCTGCTTTTTTTCTACCCCTTGTGTATAAAAAAATACATAATATGGAGACTAGGAAAAAACATCTCATTTGAGAAGGAAATTCTTAAATTTTCTTTTCTATTCTGTTGCTCATGTTCAGATGCCAGTAGAGGAAACATCAATGTCTTGATCATACTGTCCCTCAGCCCCTTGTTTCTGCCAAAGACAGTGCCACCCCAACCAAGAAAAGTATGCAAAAGCTCTCATGGTGTTAAGGACGGTGTGGCTGCATCTTCAAGGGGACTGATAGAAACTTTTCTGTCTTCCACCCAATGAAGACAGACATTTCATTTTGGCACAGATACAGATTTTAAAAAAAAAAAAAAAAACAAAAAAAAAAACAAGAAACCCAGACAGACAAAACTACTTCTTTACCCCAGTTTTGCTGTACAGTACAAGTTCCACGTGCCACTGTGCACCGAGACTAACCTTCACGCAGTCTCTCTTCACTTTCAAGTTACTCTTCCTGTTTACAGAGAGAGAACAAGTATGAAACGAAACCCCAGATACAAATCTTTTCCTGGTCTAGGATGTCAGAACCACATTCAACATTTTGCAAATCAACTTCAGATCAGCTTTTGGTTTTTTCAGTCATTAGGACTTTCCCTTACTGCCTTCAAGACCTTAGTACTCCTAATGGCTGGCTCTGCCATAAAGAGGAATAAAAAAAAAAAAGATGCACATTATAGCCATAGGCTCCATAAGTGGGGAGTAGATTCCTTATTGGTGATAGAGGGTTACCGTGGACCTGGTACCACACTATCAGTTGGTCCACTCCAAACCACCATGACTTCTATGTGGCTTTGGATGCATTACTGAATCTCTCCAAAAGGTCCTCTGTCCATTGCTCTGGAGCAGTAGAAAGCATCAGCCACTGGTATCTCCATCATTTACAGCAGCCAAAGAGCACCCCGATGAACACAGTTTAAATATGGGATCCATTAAGGGAGAGAGAGAGAATAATAATTTATATCTAACCAGCTGACAGTGTTCATCAAGATACTTCACCTGGTCCCTAAAAGCATGATTTTAAATAAAAAGTAACACATGCAGCAGCTAGATATCAGGTAGCATGTGGCAGGTCACTAACCAAGAGCACATTGCAGTGAACCAGGGAGAGAAAGGAAAGGCAGATTACAAAATATCAATAAAACTAACGTGACTGTCATTATTGATGGGATTAACTCTCTCAGCCCAAGAGCAACAGCAAAAGGGAAAGTTGATATTCTATTTACTGTCAACTTCCCATCTGTACTTGTCAGATGAAATGATCATTTTGCCAGTTTTTTTTTTCTCGAAAAAATATTTTGAAGAACTAAGAAACAATACTTCAAAGGGAAAAAATCGATTCTGACAGTGGCAAGGACAGGCCTCTCTCACAGGTGATAAGAAAAAGGACATAAAAAAAAATCTAGATATTTATATCACACGACACAAAGCACTTTTATACAGACATGACCAATTTGAGTTACGTTATTGCACAGTTAAAGTGATGGCATATGTTATAATTTTTGCCGAAGAGCAGAAAAGATACTTAAATTTCAACCTGTGAAATACGCTATCAGCAAGCAGGTTGGAAGGAACTGTATTCAATTTTTACGACCACATTTTCATGAGTCTGCATGTCATGCACCCTAAGCAAAGAGCTAGCACATTGAAGGATTTCACTTCTCTGGTTACAGGTTTTCAAGTTTGTTGAAAAGAAGCCCATAATGCTGGTGCTAACCTTCGGTCAAGGGGGGCATTGAATTTATTAAATTTCCTTTTTAAAATAAACAAGTTTAAAACCTACTCTCATGCTTATATCTAAGAATCCTGGAACACTGGAATGTGGAGAATATACTCTACAAATCTATTTCTAAATGCAAAGCATGGAGAGGAAAACAGAAATCCCTTTAATTAGTTCCTAACTTGCTTTTTCAGTAACACATATGCAGGGGTTTCAAATGTATTTTCTCTTATTGTTAGTACTTGTGAACACTTGTGGTTCATTGACTGAGCCTCATTACCCCTGGAGATTGTTTGTTCATCTGTTTGTCAAAATTTAATTACTGGAGCACAACCACTGATATAAGGACATTCATGCAAGAGCCTAATATTTTTCTTTTCTCCAGCTACTGTAGGTAGCTTTATTTCCTCTCTAGAAAATTGCTCTTAATCATCTTGTGACTGTGCAGAACAACAAATTTCATAAGCAAAGGAGGAGTCTATCAGAGACACAAGTACTGTTTCAGTCATCTCTGAAAACCTACTTTCTCAACCAAATGGGTGAAGAACTCAGCAACTCCTGACCTTCTTATCCAGAAGCAGAAAGGCAATGGCTCTGTTGCACTCACTGATTAAAAAAATCTGTTTTCCAGCTGCATCACTGAAGCAGAAAACCCTTGAAAAATGTAAAGCAACACTATAGGTGTCAGAAAGGAATCACAAGCTGACTTCTTGGAGGCAGACACAGTGCGCTAGATTGCCGGTTTGCTCTTCATCCGTAATCTATGCCCACAGGTCCCCAAAGAAGACTACTTACAAATTTAGGTCACAGGACACTTTCTGTGTAAATCTTGCATTTCTCTACATCCACAAGGATGACTCTTGACTATACCTCTGAATGATACACCTGTATCTGTATAGTCAAATAACCAAGAAATCCAATGCTCACGGCTTCACCTTCTTCCACCTAGGGAGAACACCACGGGCTCACATCTAACCTAGCTGTCATGCAGCTTGAGTTATTACCTGTCAATATATATCACAAAAAAACGAGGGCAAAATATGTAAGATCCCGCATAACATGTTTCAACTAATGGAATGTCTTTAAGGCCTGGATTACCAGAGCTTAGACAAAGTAGAAATTTTTACCAAATACCTTGAAAAACTATCGTGAAATAAGCCTTTCTTCATAAGCGTGCAATAAAAAATATTTTATTTTATTAACTTTTTCCCCTTAAACATCCTGAACTAACAAAACCTGCTAAACCTTGAAAGAAATCAACCTATAGAAAATTAACGATATTTGAGTAAGACAAAATCATTCTTTAGCCACAATTCTGACCATCTTTCTAGGTAGGAAGATGCATTTTTACCATTTGCTAATGCACATTCAAGCTTAACATAGGGAAATCAGAAACAGTATTAACACCTGTCAACAGGGCAGAGTGAACATTTTGTTATCTAGAGATAATAGAGTTTATTCTATGTTTTCTTTAGCATTTATAGTGGAAAGATATCTCTCAAACTGAATCCAAACCAGTGTCTTGTCCCTATTTTACAATCGCCATAAATGAGAATGGTCTCCTAGTATTGCTGTTTTAATGACACTACTTAGCAGCATTCAAGGGTATAGAGTAGGACTCAAGAGGCTGAGATTCCTATTTGAATGCATAATAAAGAAGCATCTGAAGTTTTACTAGGTTTATTAAATTGTTTATGGCTATTTCAATAGCAGCTGTTAAATTAATCATCTTAAAAAAAAAAGGGTTACACTGGCTATTATCACAATTTTAATATGAATCTAATAATAATGCTATGTTTTATTTTAAAAGCTCTGATTCCTGAAGTCCTATTTAAATGGGTATCTGGGCTTTCATTTTCATACAAAACGGTCGTTGAATAAAGCTTGGAGTGACATGAATTTTTAAGGTTCAGATATCAATAGGTAACTAAAAAGGATGCAACTATTTTAAAAAATTCTCACTTT
Source organism: Cariama cristata (assembly GCF_000690535.1). Lineage (NCBI taxonomy): Eukaryota > Metazoa > Chordata > Aves > Cariamiformes > Cariamidae > Cariama > Cariama cristata. The sequence goes on from NW_009627001.1 coordinate 132,644, forward strand.
TTAAGCCTCTGAAAATCTTATGAAGGCTAATTCATGAATTTCAGAGTGGCTACACTGACATCAGCACATCAAAGCTTTCTTTTTTCACGATATATCTACACTACAAAAATTAATTTCCTGAATCTTCTGAGTCATTTCATTTAACAATTTAAGAGGACAAACAAAACAGACAGCCCTTCCACTGCCCGCTGTGGTGAGTAAAACTGTGTAGATAAACAAAACAATTATCAGGGCATGCAGGAGGGATAGATTTAAAGAGCTGCCTTTACTAGTTTGGCAAAAACACAATCAAATTAATGACCGAATAGCTGTCTGCACTACCTGGTCTCACTGACCATTTGGAAACACACGGATGCAACGTTATCTTCCACAACCGGTCAGGCTGATCGATCCCCCCTTCTCCTGATGCGGAGCAAAGGACACCCAGCACACGCCCTGCGTGGGCACAGGGGAGAGAGCAAGTGGGAAGGGGATGTCGCAGCTTTAGCCCAGGTTTATCTTCCATCTCAGAGTCAGTCCAGCCACATTGCAATAGCACAGACACATCCATCCACTCTCTAAGAGTTTTGTTGGTTTGGTTTTGGTTTGGGTTCCCCCCCGCCCAGGGCTCATGTGTTTTCGTAATAATTCAATCCACATATTTCTGTTTCTTCCAAAACAAAATGATATAAACTGGAAACATTTTAAAAAATTCTCATCCACAGCTAATTACCTATGCTGAGGATTAACATTCTGTGGCACTTCAGCTTTAGTTACTTTCCTTAATTAATGTCATATTTGCAAAGTTCTATAAAAACACCGTTTAGGTAAATGATGTGCATTCATTAACTATTTAAAGTCTGCGTCTATTTTTTTAAAGCATTTGGAATGCCTCTTGCAATTCCCACAAATAACCTTTAAAGCCTCAAGGGATCTGTAGGTGTTTAACAAAAATGCCAAAATTTCATTAACTGTTAGGACAAAAGGCGCTTGTGTCAGGCACATTGAGAGCCCTTAAAAAATGCCTATGTGCATGTATTTCTAAATACTTACATATGAAAAATCTGATCCTTGCATGTAAAAAAAAAAACCTTCTGTTGTGCTACACAGTAACAATATCTGAGTTGCACCATGCAGTAACAATATCTAAGCTGTTATTAATAGGACTGTGTGGCTAAGGGTGGTTTCCTTGCTCTGGGTAGGCAGTCAAACCATCTCTGACATTCTTTTCCTGTACCACAGAATACCATCCATAAACTGAAGACATCTTTTCTGGGCATCTTTTTGTAAACTATGTAACATCAAGCAGTATATTTAGTGACAGGATTTTCTAAAAGCTGAGGCATACAGACATTGCTATCGCAATGGAGTAAGGTGTATTTTTGAAGACTACCCACCTACTTACAGTCCTAGGGCGGGCTTAGCTGTTACAGTTTTAGTACGTGTCAGTAAGCCAGACAAACCACAGGAAACCCTCAGTATTTATCCTGGCCTGTTCAACTTAAAATACATGTCAACATTTCAGTCAACATTTTTCCTGAGAGGGTTAACAACCAGTATTGCTACGGCCCCATCAAGGCTAAGACATCCTTAAGTCTCTACTTCCTAGGATTTTTATAGCAAACCCATCTTTTTTGGCCCTCTTTTTTCTAGAAATGCATTTTTACCACTGCCACAGCAGACAGCGCTGCTTCGGTAGTTGGGGATGTGCAAAGAGAGAGGCTGCACTGGGCATGAGAAAGGAGGCAACAAACCCCAGCCGGGAAAGACACCGCCAAGCGATGATATCGGCTGCATTTGGGTCACGGAGCTGGAGAGCAACCACAGGCCCATGATGCACACGCGAGCATTGCAAACGTGAGCAATGGGTTGCGTGGGGCGTGTGCTCCACTGTACATTGTCAAATGCCAGCCTGTACAAGTTTCTTTTATTTTTAAGGTTTTCAGGAGGAAGAGCTGTGTGCACTCCCCACCTCTGCCTGGGACAGGGGACATAAACAGAGAAAGGAGATGAACACTACAGAGGTTCTGTCTCCTCGAATTTCTGCCTCATTGCAATGGTAAACAGAAGTCTGTTACTGGTTAGCAAAGAAGTGACTATTTTAAAGACAAAATTTTAGGGTCAAACTCTCAGTCTAGATAGACTGCAACTCTGAGAATAAATCCACTTAACCTCCTATGCTACCACCAAAGACAGAGAGACTACCATGAGATTAAAGAACATCATAGTCCATCTTCTATTGATTAGAAATATCCTTTACAATAGCATGCAAGATAAGCATCACAGCAGGAGGGCTTGGGAAACAGGAGACACGTGCCCTTGCTGTCTTCCCCTCCAACTTACTACAACCCACTTTGCTCATCTGAGGCTCCACCACCACGGCAGCTGGTTTCTGCAGGGGAGCTCAGGTATCACTAGCAACCTGGCTGTGGTAACTCTGATCATGAAAGAAGTATCTCAGCTTCCTGAGAGCACTTTGCCATCCCTGTCGGCCCTTGTGTCGCTACGTACCCGTCTGCTCTCCCCAAACAGCCAGTTACAAACCAGTCAGTGTCAGGGGGTTGCAACCAGTTTCACCTTCCATCCCTTAACATCCTATTCTGACTCTACACCAAGCTTCATCCCACAGCAAGTGCACATTGTTGTACATAGTATATGCTGCAAAGCAGGTCCTATGGAGATTGCAAAATAGCAACAAAACCAATTCTGGTGAGAAAAATTAATTGCATGCATATTTGTAGGACTGGGTCCCGCACAGTGTAAGCTCTAGCTAAAAAGGAAAGAAAATTAGTGAAAATATGAATTAATATAAGCATGCATAATTAAGAACAAGCACACTGTCATAATTTTCAGCCTTTGGAATATGTGGAAAATATTCTGTAGAGAATGGGAGAATTTAGCACATCATTTACAATATTAAATGCTTTCCTTAATAGAAACAAAGGAACAGTAATCAGATTGAAAGCCATTTTAAAGGAAAGCAGAACTTGTGCCTGACCCAAGAAAGCAGGTAGATCTCCACCGCCTGTTAATCAAACAGAACTGAATGAGAAAAAAGATAACTATAGGAATAAGGGAAAGATACAATGAATAGCTTAAAAGATTAAAAGTAGATCGAATTCAGTTATTACTTTTGCAGAAATATCAAAGCATAATTATGCTGTTTTCACACATCATTATTTGACTTTCTGGGGAATTAAAATGAAAACAATTAACAGATAAAAAGTATTTGGTTAAAACAGAAGCATGGTGAACCTTTCTACAACTGCAGCTAAATTGTTGCAGTGCTTTCTCCACCCTCATATATCATTTGTATCTTGAATATATTAACTTTGAGTTAGGCATAAAGAATCGCATTATTATCAGTCACATTTTAAAAGCAGACTCTGTATAAACATGTTGGATCACTCTGGCAGATAGATATAAGATAGGCTGCAAAAATTCAAGTGCAGGATACAGAATAGCACGAAGCGCTCTCCGTAAAACATTCTCCTCTTGATCGCCATTTAATTATAGTGTCTACTTAGTTTCCTTTTCAATTTTTTTCCTTCTTGCATTTCTTCTACTAAAACCCTCAGTGCAACACAGCGATGTAACGGTTGTAGCGGTATGTTAATTGGCTCAGACCCATTTCTAATGCAAGTACTCAGTACGCCAAGGGACGGCCTTGGCACACCCGGGAGGCGATGGTCACCTGCTTCAGCAAATGGACACCACCATCACAGCATTATAAATAATGAACCGCACAGAAACGACCACTGATCTTCTGCTTATACCCTCTCCTTCTACCAGAAAAAGCAACGACTCATCGGACCCCAAGGCAAGACATTTGCAAATAAAAAGAAAATGAAGCCTTTCAAAAAAATATATATTTAAAAATTCACATTTACTACAGTCACTTGGAATATATATGATCCAAAGGCATCTTTCAGTACTATAATTGTTGTTTTATTTAAAATCATTGGGATGTCAGTCTGACAACTGCAAATATACTTTTGTTTCTTAAAATGACTCACAGAGAGAAAAAAAAAGAAAGTGGAGGAAAGAAGTTAAACGAACTCTATCTAAACTCCTTGCAAATCTCTAAATACATTTTCTTCTGCTTATTGGTTCTACTTTCAAAAATCCCATTCTACTTTCTATGTTACAATAATACTCTCTTCTTGCCATTAATATTGTGTTCAGTGAAATGCTAATATTTTTCAGTTCACTGTCAGAGAGAAGTAAATCTACAGCAAGCTAATCTGCCATAAAGTCATGTTTTATACACATGACTACAAATTGAGTTTTACACTCCATGGAAAGCAATCTTCCATCTTTAAGGGTATCATGAGACACAGAATTAGATCTATTCTTCTGGCATTACTAAATCATAAGATGAAATATAATTTGACGTGCAAATGATATTGTAAACCCAAGGCAATGAAGCACTGAGAATGTTTTTAGTACTAAACTTACTTGTTTGCTCAGTATTAAGACTCTTTTCGAGAAAATTAGTCTCTATTTATAAGGGAAACAGCATTACACAAACTTTTTTCCATAATACAGGTCCTAGTCCAGAGATTGAGAGCCTGTATGAATTTATTTCTAAATCGGGCACCTGAGTTTAAACATATGTTTCTCATCTTTTAAGCTCCGGAGATGCGAGCAATGGGAGTCTGTCACAACTACAACTTCTATTTCAGATACTCAGAGTAACGTTTTTTGAATCTGGATGCCATTTAGAGCTGCCTTTACTTGTCAAGTTTCCAAACAACTTAAAAATAAACCAGCTAATTATTTTTCTGTTTACACTGGGAACAGGTTTTTGGTCACTTGATCTCACTCAAGCGAGCACGGGAGTACTGGCAAAGTGCTTATGGAGATGCTTTCTCACGTAAAAGGAGATACCACTGGAAAGGCTGTTAGGCGCTGCCTCCTCACAATACTAGATGTTATCTTGGAAGATGGAAATGATCCCTCCAGTATGCCCTGGCCACTTATTTACTTGTATTTATAGTCCCATTTTAGCAAGGCCTCGAGGGGGACCAGTTTCTCCTTCTAATCCTTTGTGTACTTGAACTCAACATGTCTTAATACAGTGCTGTTCTCTCTCTTTCCATCACCTGTTAAAGAGATGCAAAGATGTCCCAATACTCATATTCTGGCCTTGCTTAACTCTATTCTTTGCCAGTTTAAACCCAGTAATCCCAGTTTAAACCAGAAGGGTCAGTATCCTCTTTTGTACCACTATATCAGCATAACAAAAAAAGAAAAGAAAAGGCTTTCTAATGCCTTTTCACAATGCAAAAAGAAAAGAGTATCAGAGTCAGACTGTTCAAGCAACACAAACATTGTCATTCAGGACTTATGTTGTCCAGGGTTACTACGAACCCTCCTGGTGTTTATTCCTTTACAACCCAGATGAGGGCCAAGTTACACCAGGGCCACCTTCTACTCTACTGTGTTGGCCTTCCTGCATGTTGCTGTTCTCTTCCATACTTCCAGAAGAAGCTTCCATGCTTGGAGCGTGTCTACAGGGGAAGTGTCACAGTCTGTTTTCACAGCAGGGCAGACTCCTTGCTCAGAGGCAGTCACGACACCCTGGGGACATTTTCGGGTAAAGAAGCTCTTCATTACCCATCTTCCTCCTCTTCTTCCAACTACCTCCTAAAAAAGCACTTCTTGGGAAAAAGGCATTAACCTGTAACTTGCTGCACTGGGTAAATGCAGAAAGCGGACACTGTTGCCACTATGCAGTTTATCAAAGAGAGCAGAGCCAGAGAAGTAACCAGGTTCATGCGGCTGATCTGAGACTAGCCAAAGGTAGAAAAATTCATCAGACAGGACAAATATTAAAATGTGTGTTAATCCATTTAAGAACATATCACGTTTTCCACTTGCTTAACCTCTTTTTGTTGGTGGTCAACTATTGTCAATCATTACCTGAATAGGTGGCTTTTTGCATCAACTTCTCAAGAAGCAATCCCTACATTTTGATAATGTCTCCCAACAAAAGATGAAGATACTCCCACTTTTGGAGGTGATTGAAAGTGGTATTATCTAAAGATGGGTGCAAGCATGAAAACCAGCCAGTAATCCACTGGATCACAACCTGAATTGCAAAACTCAAGCTGCCCTCCTGCACTGACTCCTGGCTCTTTGAGGAATCAGCCAGGCAGGGCAGCAGAAGGAAAATGATTACAAGCTACTGCACATCACTTTTCATCACTTTTTCACATCACTGGCATGCTAATTTTTGGACAAAATAGGAAATTGTGGCCAATGCCAATCACTGTACTTAGTTCTACTGCACACACTGACATTGATGGAATTGTATCACGTGGCATCCAGATCACCAAACGCATTCCTTTTCATGAAGAAGTGAACGAGAAAATATTGCTAATTGAGACACAGAAGCACCTTATGGCAGACTAACACTTGGTACAAACAGCTCTTTGATGTTTATATAATGTATTTCTTCAAGAATAAGCAAGTTCTTTCTTTCATTAAGAGTAACACTTTGAACTTAAAGTAATTCCTTTCATCAGAAGACTGTGGAACATTTTACAAGGATGGTGAAGTATTATCAGTATAGTTTTATACAGGGAGAAACTGAGGCCAAGAGAGATTAAGACAGTTACTTGAATTTTTCTCAGACAACTAGGAATACAACTCATTTATCCTGATTCTGAAACTGTGCTTCAAGCTACCAGACTGTGCTGATATCAAAGAAAAATTTCAAGTCAAAATGTACTGCTATTTGACACTGTCTTGGAAAGTTCTTTGCAGAGGTCTGAAGAAAAAAGGGTCTAAACACAAAAGCCAAACCTACAGGATCCTGAATCCATCTAAACAAACTTATAAGATGGTGAACATTTTCAATTTTTTTCTCCCCTTTTTAAAACTTCTTAGAGGTAAGACCCATTCTTCACCTCTGTGCCAGAAGGTATTTTGCCCGTGGATACGATTCAGGTGTATGTAGTTAGGAACAGAGACACAACATGCAACATAGGCTATCGAAGGACTGTGATACTTTATAGCTATGTATTGCATTCACATGCAAAAGAATTAAAGTAGAATTGCTCAAGTGACGTGCACAGCAGATCTTGGAAAAAGAATCCAAATCTCAGGTTGTTCTTGTTTCAGCTCTGAAAGATGATACACATGTTCTCTTTTCTATTAAATTTTAAGGAATATGAATCCTGAGTACTTGTTATGAAGGGTGGAGGAGGGACAGTGACCAAGAAGAGGAAACTGCTATTTTGGTGCCCCAGGTCACAGAACAAAATCCTGGGGTTTTAAGAGCATTTGGACACATGGAGGGAGGGATAAGAAAGGCAACAAAATAGGGATGCAGGTGAAGATGAGGGCAATCGAATCTCATGCTTTATACTGTATAAGAGGAAGGATCAGTCGTGAATACAGCTTTACGCTTCTGAAACTTAAATCAGCGGAACTTACTCTTAAACGTCAGGTTAAGGTCACTACAATTACCAAGATATAAAAGGTACTGGTCCACTTACATGGAAAAAAAAGTTCTGTTTTCCTCCTCACTCCACATACTCCACTCACTCCTCCTCCTTTTTTAATACCGATTGCATTAAAACCAGAATATGTTCTGTATTTTTAAAGTTAATATCTCCCTAATATTTTCTTTTCTTTGCACAATTACCTGATTGCATTAAAACCAGAATATGTTATGTATTTTTAAAGTTAATATCTCTCTAATATTTTCTTTTCTTTGCACAATTACCTTGAAGACAACGACGGTATTTCTGAGCTGAAGCACAGCCTGCAGTCCAGTATCAACTCTGGATATTAGAACACCTCTGTTATTCTTACTGAAAGGATCATATACAGTCTTACTCTAAATATGTCTTTCACAGATCTCTTATGCTGCACTGGCATATTTAAATTGTAGTTGAGAAAATCCAATAAACAAGTAAGGACCACATCAGATCAGAACTGTGGTATTCTTTGATAACTTTGGCATTTTTCAAAGGAAGGCTTTGGGAAGAGTACAAGAAAAAGAAGGAATCAGTAGTATAAATGATAAATACTAAATTGGAATTCAGGATATTTCTCAGCTGCTCCTATTTTCCCCTGTCTACATTCCTTAAAGAGCATGCAAGAAGGCTGCAGCTGCACACTCCTTCATCTCCCCGGCCAAAACTCTCAGGAGGAAAATCCCATCTACTTCAGGCTATAAATAAATTAATTCCTTGATTCAAATAGAGACATCGTAAGGGGGGGAGGAGAGGAGGGAACCCAAACCCAAAAACCAGAAAAGATGTCACCTTCTTTTCACAACAGTCTCTGCCCCACTTGTTTTAGTCCAGTTCATTGCTATTCATACCCATCCTTTTTCTATAAATATTTGTCTTGCAGTTCTCAAGACTTACATTTTAAAAATTAAATTCTATTTGGGATTTACAGTACAGGAGGCTATTATATATACATTATCCTTATGTGCATGATTGGGGAGAATAGATGATTTGTGAAGTTATCTATTATGGGGAATAATCAAGATTAATGAGCCCTATGGCACTTGCTGAATGCCTCCAGAGATTTATTACTCAGGTTGTTCGTTTTTCTTGTTATGTTGGCGCTGTCAAGAGTCCTATAACAAATGCAAACACAGACGTGTATTAATTGCAAATGTGGAACAAGGCTACTGCAATGTTGCTAAATACTTAAAACTCTGCTGTTTGCACAGTATCTTCACTGGCTGTAAAATTTCTCATCTGCCAGGTTTCTGATGAACTTTCTATTTTGGTATATAATGCAATTTTTTTTTTAAATGATGAAAAAGATAAGGTAGGAGGTGATTAAAGAGGAAAGGGAATTCTGTTTCCATCTTACTCTTAATGATGCAAGCTCTGGACAGAACCGCGTGACAGAGCCCTGGGCTTTTCCTGAAAGGCTGTGCAGCCAAGTCTGGAAGATCTGATTTTATCATAGGTACCTTTCAAAACAAGACTTTAAAAACTCCAGTAACTGTGGCATAAAATAACTTTCTTAAGAAACATGTGAGCTCTGTTTTACTTTCAAACCCGTCTCAAGATGCCATTATAACACATATGTGCTGTTTTGAATTCCTGCTTTTCTGCGGAGGTGTCAGCTGCCAGAAAACTCCACAGTATCAACAGGAGGATCACTGTGACCCCTGAGCCTACTAAGTTATCTGCTAAAAGGTCAGTGCATTCTGGGAAGTTTAGGTAGCTGCATTTCTCTGAATGTAAAAAATGTTCAAGAAGACCTCCTCATTTATTTTAAGCAATTTTTTTCCTCTATTGTATCTCTTCATCAATGCCATCGAGCTAGACACCGATCAGGATTTGCCATGCTTAACATACACCATTCATCCTGACTGGATAAAATTAAAATACTTCAAAAATCCAAAAAAAGGCCATTGAAAAAAAATAATGGGAAGGATCAATGTTACCTTAAATATTCCCTGCAATGAATTTAAGTTCAAGAAATGCAACACTGACTTAAAATAATGACAAAGTAGTTCATGAATGCTAACGAAATAACAGCACGCGTATCTCAGTGCCACGATGTCTATAGGTTTACTCTTGGAGAAAGCCATCGCTCTGCCAGTTTTCTTCTTCATTAACGCTGATGTGGACAGACACTTTACCCCTTCCAACCCTCTCACACAGGATTTGCACAAGGGTCAATTCCCAACCGCAGACATTCACAGGTCTCTCCTGTGCTCTCTGGTGTGAGTTCAAATCAGAAGGTGTAGAGTTTTCATGTTTACGCGTTCACACATTTCTGCCTCCCAGGCAGATGTTTTTCTGATTCACCATGCTGGCATAAACACAGAATGTGTGGGATGATGCTAATAGCTCAGCCCTATTAATGTACAGAAGGGTATAATAACGTAGCAGCAGACAGTGATATCATGAAAACATATCTAGTTCTTCTCTTGAAAATAGCTCAGCATATGAGCATCTGGAAGGACACACTGAATTCTTCCCTGGTAGAAAAGAAATCCAACAAAAGCTATTTAAGACAAACATGTAGGTGCAACTTCAGGGTTGGAAGTCACCATGTTACAGTTTGAAAACATCTGGGAGAGCCTACAGGAAAAAAAAAAATGTAATCCTTGAGGACTTTCACCATTATTTTGTTTATTTTTACTTATATATTTTCTATGGGCTTCTGTGGAAGACAGGCTACTAGGTTAGGTCGACATTTAGTTTGGTTCTGTAAAGCTGTTCATATGCTTTTACATAGCTAGTGCTGAAGTTTAAATAGCTTTAAAAAATATTTAATCCTCTTTTTTAGTCATATCTTAAGTTAAAATCCATCATAGTCTAGCTACGAAGCATTGCTCCAGGAACAGAAGACCCCTGCCTCTCTCCTGGAACATAGTTTGCCATAAAAACTCAAATTCTCCCTTTCCTCTGTTCCCTACTTCTTACTTTAATGCTTTAAAGACTCTCCAGATTCAGAAGACAAATTTTTTTTTGGTTAAGAAGTTGTTCTGGTTTTGTGAACTCCACAGGTACACTTTGGAGGCACTGCAAGTAGCGTTAAAAATAGTAACAAACACCCAAAAATGAGAAATGTAGCAAGTCCTTTGAAAAGACTGGAAAGGATATTCTTTTCATTAAATTACACGCACTCATTTTTCTTCTGATCAGAAAGAAAATACAGCAGAAGTTTGTTTCATTTAGGTCTGCAGTTTGTACTTAAGTAATTTGCCATGCTGGGGGAACAGGGTCATGTAAGATTTAGAAATACAAATTAGAGAGTCATCCCTGACTAGTAATCCGCTTTTATTTCTCACTTAACATTATGGAAAAAGTGCAAAAATCTGGTGATATACAACAAGGAAATAGCAGCATAGTCCCAAATGGTTTTTAAAAAAATCAGCTCAAATAGATGTATATTTATTGGCAGACTTTACAAAAAAAGAAAAAAAAAAAAGAAAAGATGTTATTAAATAGTTCTTTGCCTTTGGGTGCTACTCTGCCTTACAATTAAACAGGTTTTTGTATACTTGCTACCCAAACTGTTAGGTACTGTATGAACAACAAACAATTTCCCAATTTCCTTAAGTGTTAACCATTTGTAGCAGTAATTTGTATAACTTCAGGCAGTAAGTTAACATGAGACAGCTATTGGAGAGAAAACTCAGACATATGCAAAAATTGAGACAATCACTTTTATTTTTGCATACGTGTGAGCAGCCAAGGGGGAAAACCTGTTACACCTGTTTAGAAAACCTGGAGCAGAACAAGACTCACTGAATCTATTTAGCAGATTACCAACGGATTATCGATGCTCAAAAGACTAAGGCAACGGCATGCAACTTCAGTCATGGGTCAGGCAAGATGTCATGTAATGCAAAATAGATTCCCTAAGTCAAAGACTAGGAGGGCCAGAATCCCTTAAATTCACACACATGGCCAATCAGCAGAAACTATATCACTTTTCTTTAAAACATCTTCTTGCAAAGACTTCTCAAAGAGTGAACAACTCCAGATCAACCTTCATTGATAAAATGGTAAGGGAATATCTACCAATTTAACAGCTTGGCCCTGTCTTCTCAATAGCCTCCCATAAGTATGTGAAGGTTCCTCTGAAGCCTTCTCCTCTCCACGCTGAACGAGACCAGGTCCCTTGCATGGCACAACGGTGAGAAGACGACAAGCAACACAGATAAGTTAAAAGAAGAGTATCTTACTGGATAGAAGAAAAAATATTTTCCCCGTGAGGACAGCCAACCATTGGAACAGGTTGCCCCAAAACACTATGCAGTCTCCATCTTGTGAGGTTTTCAACACCCAACTGGATCAAGCCCTGAGCAACCTGGTCTGACCTTACAGCTGACCCAGCTTTGAGCAGGAGGTTGGACCAGAGATCTCCTGAGCGACCTTCCAACCTGAGTTATCACATGATCCTATTACTACTAGCAGCAGGAGCACTTAGTAATACCTTACAAAAATAAGAAGTGACAACAGAAAGCCATCACATCATGAAGGGATGAAACCGAAATATCAGAGAGCATGAAAAAAGCAAATTCTTTTTCCAGGGGCAGCATAACCTTATCTCATGCACCACAGCAGCAGCTCAATCTTATGTGACGGGATAGAGAGTATCAAAGTCTATTCGTTTTGATAAATCATGAGCCACCGACTAGCAACTTTCTTGCAGAGGCTAAACATCACCAGATTATCTGAGATTTGATTCAGAAAACCTGTCCCACTTTGCTACAAATGGTGATTTGCAGCAACTAGGGATTGAGATTTTTGCTCTCTGCATATGACAATATACTGGGTGTAGGAATGAGTGATGAGTATTTTATAGTGCCTGATAACCTGGGCATCCTAAGAAAGTAGATACTTGATTTCTCTGTGCCTGAAAACAGAAGAGAAAGCTTTATGTAGGTTATATCAAATTGCAAACTCAGCTCGTTAACTCAGGAAAGTTATTCTAGAAGAGCTGATATTATATATGCATGACAAAACCATAAAAGAGAAAACTAAAACAAGGTAACGTACATTTGAAGGTAAAAGCTCCTACATAGCAGCATCCTCCACTCTCTAAGATACACAATTAAACATGCAGGTATGAAAGTAGGAGTCATCTAGAACATCACATCGCAGTGGCTGAAGTCACAGAAAACTTTCAGCAGACCCTAAGGAAATGCTGTTAGAGTAATTTGGTATTCAGCGTAGGATCTGTGAGCACCAATGATGTCAACCTTTCACAGACCCTTTAGTTCTGCTTCCATAGGAGAAGTTACTGCAGATAAAAAAAGAACAACCCCATGAGTGAATGCTAAATATGTAGTTTGGAACCACTTCCTATTCAAACAACTTGAAAGACAGAGACTATATTATAAACAACCTGAGACAAAAGCTACTAACCTGCAGCTGTTGGCCAGCTTGATTCCAAAGGTTCAACTCCACATCTTAAGCACCTTAAAAACCTGGTAAGATGGTCAGACACCACCAGACTACCTATATAATGATGTACTTCAAAGTCCAAGAACCATCAGTGGATAGTTCAAACTTACAGATCATCCCCAAGCTATATGAGTCAACGGAGTAAAAAGAAACATTTTTTTATATCCTCAATGAGATTTTCCCAAAATCTAGTCATCATGATACTCTCAATCTTTTTAACTATCTTAACACTTTCACTACAATTCAAACCTTATGATAGGGCCACATAATTGCCAAGACAGACAAAGGAAAATATAAAACACTTGGAAGTGTAAAAGGCTCTTACATGTCAGAAGGGAGTTTTGTGTGATTCCAGAGAAAGACAAATGGATGACATGAAGAAGTGGCTTATTCAGACAGGCTTCATTTCAAACGAAGCTCTGAAATTTGAAAATTTGTCATTTGTTATAACGTTTGTAAAAATAACTAGTGGTCAATTCTGCAGGCTGGCTGTTTAATCATGCCTAATAAGGTCATATATATATATATATATGTATTTTTCAATTGAAAGGTTAATGTAATTAACAAAAGTGAGCAGCTAAAGGCAAAGAATAGCAAGTCAGTAGATGCAGAGGGACTATGCCCAAAGCCTTAACTGCTGGTAAATATTTAAATCACAAATAAAGGTCCCCCACCTTTGCTGTGTACCTTAAAATGGATATTTCCAAGATTGATCGGAAATATTTGACTGCTTTCCAAAGATGCCTAATAATAACACCAAAAAGCATTACTGCACACAGAAATATGGCTCATAAGACATCTAGTGCCAATCTATTTTTCTGTGCTACACTTTTATCCTGTATACGTCCACATATGTATTTGTGCTATACTTTCAGGCTGTACATTGCAGTTTTTAGAGCAAACACCACAGTGATCAGAATACCACCCTGACTTTTAACTTTTCCTTCTTTCTCTAGGCATTCTGAACACAGAAGCAGTAAGGATCATGAATCCACTGCAAGACATAACCTACATTTCACAGACGGGAAAATTAAGGCACTAATGCTAAGACTGATTTCAGTAAGCTACAGAAGCCTTGGTAAGTACCATATTAGTAACCCAGCCACTTTCCCTTCTTTCTACCATCAATAATAAGAAACAAGGGGACCAGATGGCCCTGTCAAGGATTTTTAGGTAACTGGACTCCTCTTTCAGATTCTGTGAGGTGTGGCGAGCATTAACCCTATATTAGGTACTTGCTGCACATAGATGCCTCTAGAGAGAGTGGCAGCATCACCCAGACACTTCTTCCATCTACGTAAAATCTGACTGAGCCTCTCTGCAGGATCTTCTCCACTGCCATACACTAGGACAAAAAGACTATTAAATCTGTAAACACACCCCATAAGAGACAAAGTGCTAGGTGACTAGCTGATAAAGGAATAAAAGCAGAACTCAACTCCCAGACTTCAGTTTCAAATGCCAGGACATGTATTTTTAAAATCCTCTTTAGCTTCTATATTCATCTTCATGCCAAATGGTAGGGTCTGACTGACATTGACCTTTCATGTATAGGAAGCTATATGGAGAGAAACAATGAAGGTCATTAAATTCCTAGTTTTTAAAATTTTGGCTGGAATTGAGATTCAATATTAAGTCAGTTAAATAAGATTGTCAAAAAGAATCAAAACTTGACTAATATCTATTGAAAATTAGACCTTCTCTTCCACTTGTTGGGAATGCAAATTTTCCTATCTATTCCTGGCCATTAGTGAAAGGCGGTAAACGTAATTCTCGATTTTCTTAGCAAAATCTATGATCTCTGTCCCAATGTGGACAAAAGACATTTCTTCTTTCTTTCTTTCAGGTGATTTGATAGGCTAAAGAAGAAAAATTCCTAGAAAATGTCTGCCTGGAGGAAAAAAAAAATTATGAGCAATCCAAGGAGAAAGAGGGTATCAAGAAAATGCTGCAGAGTCTTTAAAGGGCAGTTGAAGACTCAGAGCAAGAGCTTTGAGCCCGGTGCACACAGGTCCGTCAGCACTTTCAGAACTTGACGGAAGTATTTTGGGGGAGATGAAAGAGCTGTACAACGATACTGGGCCAGGCACTATCTGTTTCATTAGAACAAGAACTGAAAAGTGTTTTGATCAAAGTCATTTCCTCTTTCTACACTTGCTATAGCGACTGAAACACAGAACGGAAGGGGAAATCGTCCTGACTTGCTCAAACCTGCAGCACTACAAAGCTGACTGGAAGCACTAGTAAGTTTTGATGCATTGGGGTGCTTTTCTGTTATTCTATTTTTCTGTCTTTAAGCATCAAATACTGCCTACACTGACAGGCTACCCTCAGCTTGAATGCAATTCAGCTAAATTCGGTGGGGTATTAACATTTGGCTCTTACATGTCTTAAAAGTACCACAAACCACACAAAAAACCCCCCAAACATCAACTGACTAATTCTTAAGAGGATCCTCAGGGCTTTTACCATGGTCCATAAGTAAACTGAAGCACAGACACACAAAAAAACCCTCCCTAAAGCCTTGTGAAATCTGCAGGTGGAGCCACAGCTAGGACACACCAGGCACTTCTCTCCCGTTCATTATCCTGTAGCCATCAGATTACAGACCATTTCCCAAAGTCGTCTTTGAAAGCATAAATTTTCACAGCTTTTTTTCATTTTTAGGCCTGGATTCTTTGTATACAACGACCAAGGCAAAAGACAGATTGGTAGCCTACCATACTGAGCGTTCACTGAAGCAACGATAGAAGTATTCAGAAGTGGGTCAACTGGGAGATGCAGACCTGGGATGCAGCATTCATCCCAATGCAGAGTGGAATAGACCCAAAGTGCTGGAGATGCCAGGCCTGGTTGTCAGTGCTGCACAAAGCAGGGTTATCACGGTCTTCCCTCTCATCTCATCCTATAAATACATGCAGTTCAATTTATTCAGTACTCCGAACTCTGCGACTTAATTCCTTTTGTCTATGGTGCCCAACACAACAGGACCTCGATCCCTTGTTGGAGCTCCTTAGAGCTATCGTAAAACGACAGTTTTAATGTGTTTCATCCAGTCCTAGTGAATGAAGCTTTAGAGGGTATTTTTTGCCTGCTCTGCCAACTAGATACTTCATAAAGTGAAACAGAATCTCTTGCTTCCTTCAGGGCACCTGCTTTCAATTACAGGAAACATACGGCACCTTCAGATTTTTCAGCTTTCAACATCTGTGCTTTGCAGGTACAATTTGTTGCATTCAAATTACTGCTAAACCTGCAGAATGGCGTTGAGCTTCTGGAGGCATGCTTGAGAAACACTAGAGATGGACAGAAAGTAATGGCATTTGCAATTGCTTTTTAATGACTGATTAATGACTGTTCTGAACCAAATCCTTTAAGTTGTTTAGAAACCTCACCTCGCTCCTCTTGGAAACTCCATTCAGTCCCAGCTTGATTAGAAATATCACCTCTACCCTGTAGTAGACGAACATACTGACATTGCTATCCAGCCAAATACACCAGTCTCACACTTTCCTCTAAAAGGTAATGCTGTAAATAACACCTTTAAAAAGGAAAACAGCCTGTTATAACCAGTCAGTCACAGCTGGTCACAGTGCTGGGATGAGACAGTGACAGCTACAGGTTTAATTCTCTTTTCTGCATTAGGTTAAACACGTCAGTCAGGGACACACACACGCACATGGACTTCTACTCTCCCACCTTTTCCAAACAGCACTGGTCTACACAAAACACACCAGCTCATCTGAGTAATCCCTCAGGATTTCTCCAGGCTGGTACAGCATGACATAAACCCGAGTACCGGTTCCTAGACTAACATCCAGGCGCACTGATGGCAGGAACATCAGTTTAACCATCGCTGTGATGCTCTGTGTTACTTAGGTTCCTGCCGCTAGCCTACTGGCTCCTTATTTCAGCTGTCACCATGTCACAGCTGGTGCTTGCCAAATCACATAAGCTAAAATGTAGCTTGCTTACTGCTTCTACAGGGTCTAGCTCAGGAAAAACTTGCTGGTCCAAGGGACCACAAACTAGCAGCCCCAAGGTCTAATCAGGAGATAGAAAGTGGTAAGGAGAAGCAGCAGAGTGAACGATGAACGCCACTGTTACAAGGAAGAAACAGGGGGAAAACACTTTCTAATTCTAGACACGCAAGAATAGATTTTCATGGACGATGGACAAGAGATCTGTGGCCAAACAGGACTCACAGGAACAAAGCCTGGAAGATACTCTCCAGGCTCAAACCCAGTTGGTTTACTATATATTGATGGCTACTGGAGTATTTAGGTATTTATACTCTTTATGCTTGTATTCATTTATTAATTATGTTATATTATTTCTTATTTATTTACAAGGATCATCCTTCTGCTTAAGGTGAATTCAGATCCAGTGGAATTTTACTGAGCTGGCTTAAAATCATGGGAGATCTGCTACAGAGGGCTCTGCGCTGAGTGCTCCCCCCTTACCTGTTCACAGTATAATAAGCTGCTAGGGCCATGTACATGACAGAAATTAAGAACACGGAAGAAATCAATTATTATGCTTAGATAAATCATGCCTCAAGAGCAGATTTTTAGACTCTAACAAACTTAGAAAAGGAAACTAGAAATCAACTTATGTTGTTTAGTTAATGTAAGGAAAATCCCGCAAATTAGTGTCCATGATCCGTGCATTCCAGACGATCGCATCATTTTGTGCAAGTTTGTATCACAATAACGAGCAGAACACTGTGGCAACTACTAGGCTGGCTTACACCTTTTACTCTGGATTCAGCTTTGGATTTCTGTCTCCTGCAGTTTTAGTTCAGGAGATTGAAGCAGTAGGATGGGATCCAGGTTTATCTTTGCATTCCAAGCAGGTTACACCTCCTACGTTTGGTTCAGGACTTTTTCTAATTTAATTATGTTTGTACTCGGATGTAAGTTAAGTCACAGCTCAACCATTAACTGTGCTCTGCTATGGCATCCACCCCTCTATATTTGACTTCACTAACTGCCTAACGTTTTGCAGTGAGTTTTTGATAAGTGTGTGTTTGCAGATTTTCATGACAGACTAATAACACCAAAGAAGGTTCCAGGAACATTTTAAGTAAATATTATGTGTATATTTTCTCAACAGTGTCTGCCTACCAGCACCTTTAGAGCTGCATAATCTTATCTAGAATATGTTCGCATTCTGTTTGCACTAACCAAGATGGTCCATACTACTGTTATTTGATTAAAACGTTATGCAGAACATAATTCCAGGACACACAGTCATGTGGCACTGAAGAGGTACCAGTTTCTACTTCTGTGTTGCAAAATTCTGCTTGCCATCATTAGGTATTTCTTCATCAATCATAATGGACAATGAGTAAATGCAGGCCTTTACCTGGACCAAGAACTTCTTATGGTATTTTAAGAAACTATTTGTTCTCCTGCCCTTGTCTTCTGCCTTCTCTGTTGTTATTCCCTATTTAGGCCTAAAATTCACAAGAGGATGGATGCCTGGAATGTAGGTCCAGCTGCAAATAATTTGAATTTTCAAGAACTTCAGAGCATGCATCTTCTCCTACCGTGTCAAGAGATGACAGAACATCAATATAGGGAAGATGCTCAAGCTTGGTGGAAAGCAGATGTTAGGCATCTTAACTTTTTCTAGTAATTTATTATATTGTCATCTTTTCAGCTGCTACCAGCAGATGGTTTAACAGTTTGGAGCAGCAGCCAAAAGAAAGAACTGAATAGTGCCACTGACCATGTCACATGGACAAGAACCGATTAGGGCGTTATCTTCTCATCCGAAATATGAGAACTGAATTTCGTGCTCAGCCATAGACTTCCTGTGGACATATCGCATTTGGGGTATAATAACAGTACAATCTAAACTATGGCAGTTGCCTATATAGACCATATACAAAATAAATTTAAGCTAAGCTAGTTACTAGTAACAGCTGTGAAAGCACAGGCTCTGAAATTCATCTGCTGCAGACAAATCTCTAATCTCTTTGGCTCAGATTTATTAAATCTACGTGTGCAGGATTTCCTATTTAGTCCGTGAAGAGAAATAATCATTTTAGAGGGCAATTCAGACTTCAGGTGGACTAAAATGAAGGTAGAAATGTCTTTCCATTGACTATAGTGGCATCCTAGGGCAACTGTAGATAAATACTATCTATCTATAAAGGAGGATAACAGCTTTTTAACAGCAATATCATGAAGATGAATAGAATACATATGGTTTAGAATAATGACAGCAATTATCTACCTCAGTTAGATCAACTTTCTTGTTTTCTGTTCAACTTGTCTGCTAATAGTACACCAATATACATCTGCTCTGTAAAGGCAAAGTATTCCCTTTCTGTTTCAATGGTTTAAGGTGTTGCTAGGAACCTAAGACCAGAAAGGACATCCTGTGTCACCAAGCTTGGTCTCCAGCCAATATGGGTAAACCCAAATAATGATCTCATTCATCACATTCAAGTCCTGGTAGCCCAGTAAACACAGTGTTGCTGGTGCCAGTAATAGGCCACAGACTTTGTGCTGAGTCTACACAGCCTCGGGACCCAGGCATATCAGGCTTGCCTATGCTTGTATCGCCCAGCCCAGAGCTTCACTTCAGCTGCTTTAGCTGTAGCAGCAATTTTCCTAATGACCAGGTGGCTATTGCCTAATTTATTTTACTTTTGCTTATCTTCGCATAATGATGCAGTTTAAGTGTAAGTTTTATACAGACAGTAGTAACAAGTAGTTACTCTGTGTAGGATGAAATATTTATGATCCCAGGATAATGACAGAGCGCAGAGGAACACAGGCATGGTTTCATAGCAGAGGCCTCAGAAGAGGCGACACATGGTGCAGTGCAGAGGAGTGGAGCCATGAGCTGATATCAGACAGGGCACAGAGTGACACTCAGGACCCCAGGGCTATAAAAATTCACCTATAGCTGGCTAAAGAAATGCAAACCTGTGGTTTTAGGGATAAGAACAAAAAAAGTATCCAACACGTGTAAGTCATCGCATACATACTGAATTCGGGGTAATGTGGTGCTGCAATCTAATGAAGAAAGAGCAAGGTGTAAAAGCATGTTAGAAAATATAAAAAATATAAAAATAACCAGAAGTGGAGCCAAGAGTAATGATGAAGAAATCATCACCATAAGCATCATGCTCCTTGTAGCAAACAGGAAGAAGAAATCCCCACTATCAACAAACCCATCCCAGTGAAGTCCTCGGTATCTGAGAACTTGCCATAACCACTCCCCAGCTCCAAAAATTACAGCCAACGGCCTCACGACCCATGGAGTAAGGGTGAGGAAAACGCCACAGACAGGGGTAGATACTCAGAAACGTGTGTATATCCATTTAAAATGTGTTATTATTGAAGCTTTCCCCCCCCTAATGTATTCTTTCTTTCCTCTTAGTAAGTATATCTGGACTAATAATAATTCTTTCATTAGACCATTAAGTTTTCAATTACACTAACAATAAATTGTTGCCTTTAAAACAGAGGGCACATTTCATCTTGCCTGTAAGAAGATTTTTGAGTATAACAATGTTCAATATTAAAGCTAGCCTCTTGCCTTCATTCCTCCTCCAAGATAGCCAGCCCAAAACCTCACAGCTCTGACCAGGGCAAAAAAAAACAAACCCACAAAAACTCCCTACTAATTTTCTAGCCTGAATATTGCCAATTTATATCCATTACTGTCTTGTGCTCCTCTGTAACATTTACTCTTTCCATACGTTCCTGCACAGTGGTCACAATCCTGTTAGGTACTGCAGAGGCTAATCAAGACAAACACTTTTTAGCCTTATCTTGTGGGACAGTTGTGGCCCCTCACATCTTTTCTCACTGTAGAAACCCCAGCCCAGAAACAGAGATTATTCAGGAAGTCTACAGTGAGACCTGAACCATCAGTTGAAGAGGAAAAGCACAGCCACGACAATTTTATGCTAATTTCAAACATTTGGGTTTGCTAGAGTAGTTTTTGAGTAGTAACAAAGCGAGTTGTAATAATATAACAATGATGTTAATATGTTAATAGTTTTAATTGAAGTAATTTCTGTAGACAAAAAGAATTACACCCTAATGTGTTAATTAATATGATTAGGAAATGTTGTGAAAATGAGTATGTAAAAATGATATAACACGATATCCAGAGAGGCGTGTTTTACAGGGGATGGTTCCTCAAAGCTCTCCTCGAGGTGAGATTTACGGAGCTCTCCTCGAGGTGAGATTTATGGACGTTAACACACAAGGCTTCGGCAAGGTAAACAGCTGTTTCGATTTTAGTTATAATGAACATTAACTCTACATCCCCATTTCTGCTTAATTAAACCTCCGACTCTGTAACCAATCAAGAGCGAACAGAAAAGGTAACAGGTGCTAATTGGGTCCTCTGCAATTTCAGCCTCAGCTTGCAGTCAGAGTGGTCTACCTGAACCAAAAAACTCCCGCAAAAAATAAAAGTTTCTCTCCTACTCCCCTCTGCCAGCCTACTCCACAATTTCTTCACTCAAAGCAAACCATGTGTAGGCAGCATAAAAAAAAAAAAAAAGGATCATAGGAAAGCACTGCAAAATGTACAAAGCAAAAAATTAAATTAAATGCCTTTTTACTCCTGTCTAGGTATTCACTTCCTTATTATTTCTTATACAGTGTAAAGCCAAAAAAACTCCAAAACAAACTAAGAAACTCACCAAAGTCTCTCACGAACCCTCCTGCCAGACAGTTGACAGCAAGTTCCTGTACTTTTTGATTATTCTTTACCCTTCCCTAGAGAGGATCATAACTGTGTCAGCACAGAGTTCTACACCAAACAAGCACACCGAAGAGACAGAGAAGGAATGAGCATGCAACCTGCTTTTCAAATGTGCATGTGAAAAACAGCAGATGCACCTACTAATCAAGAAAAACCTTAAAAACCGTAGTGCTGTGCCCTAAATGCGTTTTGAAGAGCACACAGCCTCCCCGTACAAAATGTCCCCCCTTTCTCCTCACGACAGGCGTCAGTCTGTGCCGAAGCGGCTTCATCTGAGAGGAACCGAGGACTTGATGTGACACAGCGCAGACTTCTCTTACCACACTTACACAGGAGGGAAAAAAATAAAAAGAGAGGAACTTATGCCCTAGAGGACACAAGATAATTTCACATTATTCTGTTAATGAATCTTTAAGACAAGATTGGATAAGAAAATGGTTGAAATACCTTACAGCCCCTTAGATCTGGAAGTGACAGCTGCAGCTTCTCTTGAACTGCCTCACTTCACGAGCATGCTCCTGAAGGTTTCTCTCCGACCTACAACCTTTATCTGAGCTTCCTTTGTGGCTTAGTAATACAAAAAGTGTCGCTTAATCATTACGCTTAAACCATTCGCTTGCTGGTTAACTTTTTTTTTTTCCACAGCTGCAAGCTGCGAGCTCACAAATCTAGTAGGCAAAAGCAAGGAAAAATATCCTGTGGTTCACTACAAACACACAATAACCCTTAATATAAATACACATATTAACTTGCGGCGCAGTAATAGTCAGTTGGGATTTACATGCACAACTAGGTTCATCTTCAAAAAGCACCATTTTGTAGCTCTCCGAAGGAAGTGGTAAATACCATGCACGCTCTCACCACTTCATGGGAGGCTGGCTACCTAAGCCCTGAACTGAGCACAGCCCTTAAATATAAATCACTTAATTGCTCATTTTATTTGATACCTAAGTACTTCATGCTAATAAAGTTAAGCATTAAAGGATTACAATGTGACAAATTATACGCCCATCTCATAAAAGAAATATTACTGAAACAGAGACGGATCTGAAAAGCTCTCAATAACGTACAGCGTATATCTAATTTTAGATGATTCCTCAATCACTGGAGAGTTTGCAGTGTACACAGCCAACCCAGTTCAATCAACTGACTTCTATCTCCATGACTCCAGGTCACATTATCTCATGAATGAACTGTTATGTAGGTCAGTCAAGAGTCATCTTCTAATTGAATGCACGTTTCAGCCTTGGCATTTATGCTCTAGATATCAAGGCTGTAGACAATTGAGTGAATCAAAAGAAAATATCAAGGAAGGGCTGTGATAATTAGGCTTTGTTTCAAACAACAAGCATGGAAACAGATGCTAGCAGAAGCTTGTATATAGCTGTTTTCATTTTAACTGGATTTAATACAGGTGGAAAGCGCAGGAGCAACAGGCTCAGTGGAGAGGGGCTTTGTTGGGTCACAGATCAGATTTTAGCCACAAATCAAGCGCTGTCCCCTGCTAACATACCTCGGCTTGGCTGGGAGGTATATTGGTATCTGCTGAGGCATGTGCCAAATATGCGTCTGCTTACTTGCAGTAACTGATACCACTGACTCTTCTCATGTAGGCCCCCAAAGGGTCATCGGGAAGGAATATTTTCAGTTGCTCCCAAATCAAGGGGGATTCAAGACAACAACAGAACAGAAAGTTTCCATTCTTCGTTGCCCATCTCCCAAGTCATAATTGTACTTGCACATTTTAAAGAGCAAGGTTTTTTGGAGACTTCCCCCATACAGTTCATGTACTGTTTCTTTAACTTTGTAATCAGGTGGCTGATGTAAAATACATTAGAGTTATAGCCCTGGTAATATTTGGGTAAAATGAAGAATATCAGACTGGAGATGCTCAATGCAACTAAAGCAAGAGAGTTACTGCTTTACAGAAACACTTTTGATCAGACATTTCTTGTCACTTCCCGTTCAATCCAAGCTATTCTAATTCAGATGTAAAAACAAAATTGCAACTGATTAAAATTGGGTTGGCAGTAGTTCCTGTATGAGGAAACATATAGCTCGCAATCAGATAAAAGCCAAGCTGTCTAAATGCAGCACTGCCTGTACTTTATAACGGTGACCCAGCAGCTATTTACTAGTTACCTGTGTATTTTTAATTTTCAGAAGCAACTCAGAAAAGATTTTCTCCTTCTTTGTGCTCCCCCAACTTTAAACATCGTTTCTGGTATGCAAAGGGTTAAAACTGCTGAAGTGAAAGCAAAATGCCGAAGGCCAAGTTTTTCTGTAGCCCTATACTTGGTTGCATTTTCATCTCCTGCGTCCTGACAGCTGTTATCTTCAAGTGTGCTTCGACATGCCCACCGCTGTTCTACCAGTCTTTTTGTTCAACTCCGAGCTTGCTTTTTAAAGATTTTAAACCTTGATGCATACGGGATGTAGAAGGGGGATGCAGGAAGTAGCACCTACTACATGGGAGACATCTTTTGCCGTCTTGTGCTCCACCTACTTCAAAACAGGGAGTTTTAAAAAGGCACCAAACTATCTTAAAAAAAACCCAATAACCCCTATGTAACCCTCTCTCCATCTTCAATAAAGCCTTTGCTCCAGTGCTGTTCTCATCTCCCAGTAACAACTGCTTTGCACTCACATAGTGTGATTCTTAGGAGGATGTGAAAGCAGTTACAAACATCTGCTAATTGTCTCAATTTGCACATGAGATGAGTAATATACTAATTTTACAAATGGGTATGTTGAACCACAGAACACGGATGTGAAGGCAGTTACAAACATCTGCTAATTAAGTCTCAATTTGCACATGAGATGAGTAATATACTAATTTTACAAATGGGTATGTTGAACCACAGAACACTGGATAAAGCTAGCCAACACAAGTACTTGAGTACAAGCTAGGAGGAGGGAGGCTGAGTTTCCTTGTTCTGGCTACTATTCTTCTAAAGCCTATGTAAGTGCATCCAAGATGTTGACAGCTTTTACTTTGCAAAAGACAAAGTGAAAATAATTTTCCAGAAAAGAAACACAGATATCCATACAAAAAGCCACAAACTAGTTACTGATGAACAAATTGAGTCAGGTCCAATTTGCAAGAAAGAGTTAATGTATTTTTAATGGCTGAACCAAGGGAAGGTCATTATGCAATGTTTTAATTCGAGTACATTAGTGTTACATTTATACATTAGCAGTTAATGTTATAACATCAAACTCTCCACTAGTTGTGAAATCATAAAAAAAAAGGCTTTTCTTTTTTTTTTTCCAAAAGAACAGTAAAACAATCAGAGTTATTATTAAGCTCCCCTACTCCAGCCATTGGGAGAATGTTTATCTTGCTGTATCAATTTTACATGCAAGACAAAAACTATAATGGGAAGTCAACAGATGTGAAAAATGTAAGTCCTTGGTAAAATGCACAATCAACAAAGGCAGAGAGGTTTTTGCTGTTGGGTTTTGGGGTTTGGGTTTTTTTTTGCAAATGAAATCGTTTTAACTCTCCTTGTAAATGCCATTTTTAATGGCATGCAGGAAATAAATTAATAGAAGTGAACAAATAAAAATAAATATGAAAGTCAGCTTGAGGAAACAGCCTCTTCAGCAGAGATGTTATTTTCTGATTCTTGAAAAGTCACAAGCAACGATTTGACACTCAGCACTGTTACAGCAGGCCGATGATGCTCAAAGCTAATTTGGGGTATTTCAGCAACAAAATTCAATTTGTTGGGTGCCATATGTGGACATCATGTGTATCCACCAAAGCCAAAGTATCCTCCTAGGATTAGCACTTACACAAATGGAGTATTTCCCTGAGGTCACACCTAGAGCTTCCTTTATAAGGCTTCTAAATCGAGATGGTTGTTTATCATGCTATTAAATTTGTAGCTTCCCCCCCGCTTCTTCACCCACTTTCTATAGATTAAAATCTAGCAAAATGAAAATTTCCTGAAGGTAATAACCTGGCTGCAATTCAAGACATTCATAAAAATTACAGTTCCCTTTGGCAAGAGGTTGCACTGGGGGGAGCAGGGAGGAGGCACCATCACAGGGCAGCAGGTCTGAAATTCAGTTTCCCGAGGATGAACCCCTTTACAGGGCTCTGCCACAGCCCGTGCCCTGGTTTTGACTTCCCCCTGGTTTCCTACAAGTGCATTTGCATTTGACCCACACAGGCGTTTGGCGAAGACCCTGTGTTTCTCAGTAGTTACATGCTGCCTCTTGGATTGATTTTTTTTTTTTTTTTGCCCTCAGAGCTATGGCATATCATCCACTGCGCAGATGATACCATGGTCTGTGCAGCTTGGCTGTTCGCAAGTCCTGCGGTACGGTTGGGGCTTATCACCTCTGCAGGCATATGGTAGCAATTTTGCTAAATGACAACCTAGTGAAAAAGGGGAAACCAAGTCGCAGGCTTTGCTTTCACTAGTAATCAGGTGAGTTTTTTGTTCCACCTCTGACATTTTATCTTCCCTGCAACTCTCTCACACCTCCTCAGGTATTGGCCTGATTCACCATTGCAACTATCCCAAGTGAAGGCAGGTTTAGCTTTGCTGTACTTAGACCAAGTGCTTTAGAGCATTTTTACTACTGTGCTCAGGGAAGTACGGAGCTGATGAGAGCACAGCCTGTAGCACAGCCATCGGTCACAAAGACCTCACCAAAAATTGGACCAAAGCAATAGTGGATCACACCTGGTTTTCTTCATCTTCAAATGGCTGCATCTGTGGACTTCACTACCACTGATCACAGAGTCTTTTGGGTTTGGTTTTGGTTTGGTTTTGTGTTTTTGTTTTTTTTTTTTGTTTTTTTTGGTTTTTTTTGTTTTTTTGTTTTTTTTTGTTTTTTTTTTTGTTTTTTGGCTTTATATATGGCTTTTTCCTCAAAACCTTAAAGCTGTTTATGGAAAACATATCACTTTTGATTAAAGTGTACATTAGCTTTCACATGATTTGCCTGCCCCATCTCCTTTCTCCATAGTGTTAAAAAACCACCTTACCTTCAGTACTGTAACTGTTTATAGTTGCTTCACCTTTTCAACTACTTCCAAATCTTTTCTTACACTTATTACTTTTATCTTCTCTGCCAGGTTTGGGGGGGTGCGGTGTAGGGGTTTTTTGGTGCTCATAGACTTATAGATGATATAGTAAAGTTGCATCAGTGTTTCTAGGACTGTTTGAATCTCAAGTCAGTTTATCTGCATAGGTGAATGGAATATTTCAAAGATTTCTTCCATTTTAACAGATGTATGATGCTACTGTCCCTTCTTCTAGGCATTGAACCCCTGTCCCTATTGTGCAGAAAGGGATTACAATAATACTCTTGTCTGAAAAAAGCATGTAGGCTTATGCAAAATGAAATAAAATACATCAGTAAAGGAGCAGTTGACATCTTCATGGTGCTCACTGAACTATTAACTAAGCATGCAAATTGACAGTGTATAATAAAAGACCTTATTTTGGCGACAATTTATGCAATTATGAATATATAAGTTAGGTTCTCATGTTCCAGTTTGATCTCTGCTTACTGAAATATTGACAAAGACACTCAGATTCTGACTGCAAGTCATGCTTTTGATGCATCCAAAAAACCTGGTCCAAATCAAAATCAAAACTGAAAGAACATAACTCATTAGATTACACTGAATCCTCAGGTTTCACTGTAAAAAAAAAAAAATGAACAAAGAAAGTTTTCAGTCCATGTGGCCACAAACATAAAAGTTTAACACATGAAACAAGAGTATCTCTGATTCTCAAGACAAAGAAATATGTATCTAGTTCGGTTTTTAGGTTCTGCTATTTCACAGAAACCTTGCATTTTTCAAACAACTTAAAGGCTTCTAAAGGCATAGTATTATTTTTAACGACCTGAACTTAGCAGCACCTTCCAATTTTGCAACTTGTTTTAGCTTACTCTAAGGCCTTTGACTGTTTTAATTTCCAGTGAGATATGAATGAAAGTTTTCTTTGCTTAACCCACTGCAAGCTTGATCCAATGCAAAGATTAGCACTAAGAGCTGTTTTATGTCAAAGTCTGAAGAGGACGGTGTCCTAGTAGGACTTAGTATGGAAGAATTGTGCATATTTGCCCAGGCTACTTTGTCTAGCTTTTAAGTAATCAGCTTCATGGGAAGGCAAAATTGCCCCCTGCATTCCCCCAAAGGCCAGCCTGAGATGGCTGCAGCTGGGATCCCAAGGTACTCGCATGTGGATCAAGAAAACACATAGACAACAGGAGATGCTACAGAGCAATGCATCTCGCTGTTGACTGTCTCTAGCACTGAGATAACCAAGATGGCTAATATCACATCAAAAAAAAAAAAAAAAAAATTCAGAAAACAAGAGGCTGATAGGGAGGAAGATTAAAAAAACAAAAAACAAAAAACAAACATTCATCCCTCTGAGTCCCATCCAAATCCAAGTTGTCCAAATTTAGTCCTAGCTCCTTTTACTCTGAAAGTTTTGCATAGAAGCTATTTGTTGAAGTGGGGAAAATGCAGCTGGAAAAGAGATAAGAAAGGCATGAAAATGGAAGGTCTTATGACAACCAATCTTGGCTTTGTATAAGGATCACGTTACACTGGATAAATCAAGTGTAATGCTATGCGATAGGGGCAGGTAAAGACAGGAGCACTAAGGAGTACAGCTGTGGTTTAATGCTTTCCTCGGCACGCTGGCAGCAGGGTTTTGTTATCAGCCTCGACTCGCTGACTATCACAAACCTAAGCCAACCGAGAAAAATTTCCATCAACGAATATTCATAGGGCAAAAGGTTAACTAATACAGAAAAGTGGGACTGAACTCACTGCAGAACACAGTTGGGAAAAGAAATTTGGAGAAGTTGAAAAGGCTGGATTTTGGTACAGACTAAATGCTGGAAACAAGTAAAAAATCACTTGGACTTAAAATTCAAACTGAAAGCAGGAGGTTGCATAGGGACTGCAAAAAAAAATTTCTAGTATAAAAAATGAGATTATTGAATACCCTATCATGGCCAGCAGCAGAACCATGTAGCAGAACCAGATATTTTAAAAGGGCCTGAGATGAGGCTGAGTCCTGGTTACCTGCTATATGAAAACTGAAAAAGTTATGTAGCCTTTAAAGATGATATGCAATATTTTTAAGATCTCTGAGTTATTTTGTGAAGGGCAGAGATATTACTGGAGTTTGTAGCGAATTATATTGGTAATTCTTCCCCATAACTGTCAAATCACACACAGAACACAAAGATCAACTATAATAAAAGGAAAAGATTCACAAAACCTTACAAAAAAGGGATATTTGGGATTGGAAACCTATTGGAAATTAATAAATTGGTTAAAAAAATACTACCCTAAGTTTTTAAAAGCAGAACTTGAATACGGAGTACTGAAGTCTAAAATTTTCCAATTTTCAGCCCAAGACATTTGACAGTTAATAAAAAAGGGGGAACATTACATTTCTTTTCTTCATTAAGGTGCTTATGTATATGAAATAAACACACAGCACATATCAAACTTACTTTTTTCTTGAGTCTCCCAATTGTTACTTTTTTGTTTTAAAGCCTATGATCTGACAGTGAAATAAGTAAGAGGGAATACATTATCACATTTACAAAAAGAAAAGTTTTAAATGATGAGACATAGACAGGAAATTTTACATTCATACTGTAGTTTGAATCTACAAGCTAAAAACATGAAAGCAACTGAAAATTCAGTTCGGTTGCATTTTTAATACCTTCTTGCTAAGCCTGATAGTTTTGCATTGTACAACAGGAATTGCTGGGCAATGACTGCTACACCATTGCCTGAATACTGACAGATGAACCTAAGTTTCAACACAAACTTTTAAATTTCTGAATTTTCGAATACTTTACATATTGCCATATAGCCTAAAGGCTACTATATTAAACTGAGATTTAGGGTCATACAATTGTAATTGGAGGTAGCTGTATTAACAGGAAAAAGGTGGAATTTATATAAAAATAAAATATTTTGGGGAAGGTTGGAGAAGGATGAGCTGTTTACAAGTTTTTAGATTCCCAAGGTTTTGACGTAAAATTTGTCATTTTTTAGAGGTTCTCCAAGACCTTCCCGCCACACCAATATAACCTGATCTTCTCTTGTCATTTTTGCCCACCTTTGCAGACCTTAAAGCTCAAAATGAGAACAAATATTGAGGAAGGCATATGCACATGGCTGCAAACACCTGTGCGGCAGTGCACTGTCTCCATGCTGTAATGGAGCTTCCTGGGGGAAGGCCACGGCACGCAGCAGCACAAGACTCTTGCGATCTACCACCGCAACAGCACTCTCCTTTTTGCCCCAGAAACCTTCAGATTATGGGAAACAGCAGTTCCCAATGTATTGTACCCCACCAGCCTACTCCATAAGCTGGTCTGACATATTTTGAATAAGGTTTTACTTAGGAAAATACCCGTGATCTGAAACCTAAAACATTCTGGAGGCATGCACCAGGTCTTTCCTTCATCTGCCAACAAGTTGGGAAGGTTTTGTAAGAGGGGATGATGTAGGTGTTTCCTAGTTCTTGGTATTTTCCTGTTCTTTCAGTGGGATTTTGAAAAAGAGAGTGCCTTTTGCCAGCTGCAAGAGCAAGAAAGTCTCTGGCCAGCTTTTTAGGAGAAGAAGGTTTGCCATTCACTGAGGTCAAGGCAAGGGCAAGGC
>NW_009627001.1:163158-178982 GCF_000690535.1 Cariama cristata
AGAGAGCCTAAAAAAAATGGGAAGTAAAATGAAAGTATTTCTTTTAAAACTCAAGTATTTATTTAAAAACTTTAATATTTAAAGCATCGCTCACCTTACCAACTTTTGTCCCCTCCAGTTAATGAAGAGACAACAGGCAAGTCGAGCTGCCTCTGCCTGCAGATGGAAACCCAGCAAGTCCCTGGCCTGTCCCTTCACCTCCAGGGCCAGAGACAGCAGAGAGGATCCCAGCCTCAGGGCCTGAGCCTGCTGCCTATTGCCACAATTTTGCCTGTAGCCTGGGCTCTAATTGAGAACAAGGTGAACAGGAGAAGCAGCTGGGGGGGACTTGCTCAAGATGTTTCATTAGGCCTGACACACCAGGCCTTTTGGAGGGGGTTAAAAAAAAAAAGTTAATGTTACAATCCAAACAGCAGGCTTGATAAGTTCTACATCATGTCCTGTCTCTCTTCACACAGCCTTCTTGGACTGCTCTTCATTCAAGAAGTGGCCCGGAATCAGAAGGTGCCTTTGAATAAGAAACCTAGCTCACGTCAGCAGCTAATACTGCCTCATCTTAACAAAAAACCCCAACATATGGACACGAACATTTTTCTGACATGCATACCTTCCACAAATACTAATCTCACACCTACTATGACTCCAGTTCTCTGCTCTGAGCAGCAAATTTTTGTACAAGCCCAGTGTAATGCATCATGAAGCAACACAATTGTTAGCACAAGAGCAAAGCTCTTCACCAAATCTGGTCCTTCCAAAGAGTATTTCCTCCTAAACCCAAACCAACTCACACACCCTCCCGTAGATACAAACTCCTTACACAACTTGAACACTATTGCAAAACAGTTCAGCTGCCTCTACAGAGTACCTACTACACTCATGGTGGTTGATAAATAAGAATGTGCTGCACATGGTCCGACAGCAAATCCAGGGACTCTGAGCAAGAGCAGCAGATGTAGTATGAAAAGCAGCAAAATGGAAAAGGAGAAGAAATAAAGTAGCAAGTTTTGTATTGAGGATAAAATTTTAAATATCTGTTTCAGTGAAGTTGCATTAGGTTTATTAATAGGTTTATGCATTAGGTAAAGCAAATGCATGATGTCAGGAAAGGGGTATTTCAAGAACTATATGTAAAACTAAAGGATGCAATTCAGCATAATTGAAAAAGGCAGGCACAAACCCACAAAGAGACACAATGACAAGCAAATAAAATATTCCTTGGTAAGGTAACACAGAATATAAAACAAAACCACCCCCCTAAACTGGCCTACAGAACACTCTTCTCAATGGACCTGGACAGCCCGATCCATCCTCATCTGGAGCTCTCACGCGATGTAGCTCATCCCGGTCCCTACCTGGAGGCAGCGGAGCAGACACATTCAAGGCACGGCAGTCAGCTCTCCAGAAGTCGTACTCAATCCTACTCACTTCCAGCCTTCCAAAACCTCCCACTCCTTCACCATAGGAAACCAGAAGCACAACACTCACTCCTTGAATTTTATTTTTTTTCCCCCAATAACAAAGTTTAGCACTTCTGAGAAACAGCCAGCATAATGTTGCTTCAGAAAGCACAAGTAACAAGCAGTACCTTGTAGCCAGCAGGGTGGTAAATTACACCCAGAATCCTATTTAGCAGTTTACATAATTCACAGTTTCTCTGGTTACATACTTTGTAAAATATGACATCCAGCTGGGAAAGTTGGTCCACTTTATTGTCATATGGCAGTTGCTTGCTTTATATTATCCAAATATCAATTAAAAAGCAAAAGGAAAACTGTAAGGCAGATATCTTCGTATTTTCACATCACACTTGCATACAAGCACACAAATACTTGCTGTCATTCAAAGAGGAAAAATAACCTTGCTTGAAAAGTAAACTGACTCTGCAGTGTTAGGCATCAAGTGTAATTTTTAAAAAACCTTGAAGAAAGAGAAC
This sequence comes from Cariama cristata, assembly GCF_000690535.1. Lineage (NCBI taxonomy): Eukaryota > Metazoa > Chordata > Aves > Cariamiformes > Cariamidae > Cariama > Cariama cristata. The sequence goes on from NW_009627001.1 coordinate 165,092, forward strand.
AATGAACATACGTGCTTAAAGTCTGCATCAGCTATTTTAATAGTGCAGTTTTTCAGATAACTGAAATTAAATCATAATATGCTGTCAAGTAACAGATCTAGATCCCAGAAGTCAACATGATGGCATTTTAAAAATACAGCATATGGATATAGAGCCTTTGCTGACACATATGCACTTGGCAAATATTAGAAAAATCAATCAGAATCAAAATGCAAACTCGCTGAAATGACTAGATGCCTTGTATTATTCATTTCTAACCCTAATTGCTTGATTTCATTCATCAGGATTTATATATGCATCAGTACACTACTGAGGCAGTTAAAATTAAATACATCCCATTTTTTTCCCCAGAAAAGTAATGGACATTAACAGTCATTTTACTGCAATGAGAGATATTAACATACAATTCTGCTCCTAACTCCAGGTTATAATGTAAGTGGATCCATTGATCACTTGCAAAAGATAACAAAAAGAAAGTTTTGCTTGATGCTAAGGGCAAATAAAATCCTGACCACATTGTCCATTATTCTCAGTGGAAATCTATCCAGTGTTTAAGTACTACACAAATATTTTGCCAATGACTGTGGCACACAAAAAGTAAAAAAATACCAGGAAAGGCCATGTAATGAATCTACACTTCTGCTGCATCAAACCCAGGTTGCTCTATACAAACATAGCAAATTCACTATGAAGGATTTTAGTGCCCACAAAGACAGACAAGCACAAAGAAATCAGAGGAAAAGATATGTATCACCAGATTTACGTGGGGTTTATATACTATTTTTCATGCCTAGCTTTCACAGCAGGTTACAAACAAGTGCAAGTGTAACCTTGCACTGTAACCTACAGATGGAGGGAATAAGGTTAACTAGGGCAGCAGCGACAGTCAGCCACTTATTCCACTGGAAGAAACTGCCTCTAGCATGCACTGTATTAACAAACAGTAGTACTGCCTTTGGAAAAAGTAAATTTGATACCCACCAGGGGAATAAAAAAAAAGTTTAATTAATTAGTGGGGTCTACCACCATTCATTTAACACAGGCAAATCCCTATGGTTCAAATTTGAAGTTACATACGTGTGTTGTATACACACAGAAGGAGGCAGTTTAGAGAGTAAAAATGGAAATTAGATTAAGGGAAAAAAGTGCACACCATAACTCAAGCACTAAAATCACTACAAAAGAGTAACAGTTATGAAATATTTAAGAGTCAACATTAATATCATTAGACTTCAAAGGATATCACCTTCTCAGCATCAGCTTCTCACATTGATCATCTGCGGCGGAATGAGCAGCCTCACATCAGTTTGTTTGCAGAAGCTTCTTCCCAACCACATCAGCTAGAAATGAAACACTTGAATTCTCTAAAAGCCATAAAATGCCCTTGCAGAGATCTGCTCTGCACCTTCTCGAGTCCACTCCTGGATTTCTCAGGAACTTTGTAAATAATTTAATATTTCCATGGGGACAATAGGAACGCTCTTTAAGAACAAGAAGATATTAAATGCTAACAAGGAGGTATGAGGCTTTTGAACATGAAAGTTATATATTTGCAAAGCCTTCCAGTTTTCACATGCTCTCTTCTCCATATGTAACTGCAACGGGTAGAACAGCAGTAAACATTTAAACTGCATTGCATTATTGTGTATAATAAGAGCTTGACATTTTTATTTTCTCCAAGGAGAAGCACTGCCTATATGCTCTCTAGTGGATGAACAGGGTTTTTACAAGGTCCCTCCTCCCCCCTCCTTTAAATGTGATCAAATATGAATTGAAAGGCTTTTATTCTGCCAGAATCCCAGTCCAAGGTTTTGTGTTTCTCTAGCAACAATGACACACAAACAACCGAAGCAGGGCAGAGAGCAGCTTCTCCTCCATCTCTCTACTGCCTCAGGTGCCATCTGTGTCAGGGGAGTGGGAACACTACGCAACTTTTGACCTGGACCTTGGTTAGGACTAAGGGTAAACGGATTAGTATTAAATTCTTTAAGGCACATTTTGAAGTTTATGTTTGTCATGAGTATCCATGCATGAAGTCTTTCAGAGGCAATTCCAGAATTTCATGAGTAACTGTACTCTTCCAGAAATTAAATATCGAGTTACTACAGTATGAATTCACCAAGGAGGACTTCTCAGGCTCCCTGCCTTGCAACCCTCCTGCACCACACTTCTTGTATCCACTGCCTGTAAGTCCCAGCTGCAAGGAAAGAGGCTGTTCACAGAGTGTTTCCTAGAAAGACACTGAAAGCATGTTGGGGAAGGATGCGAGCAGAAGGGACTCACAAGTTTGACCTAAATAAAGGCCACCATGGTTTCACAAAAAAATGCACCCTCATGTGGACAGCAAAGTAGCCAGTAGTTGGTAAATTCGTATTTATTATCCAGGACTTAGCACTGCTGCAAAATCCTTATATTTGCTTTACCCATTTTTGGGTAAGCCAAGGGCTTTAGGCTCCGGGGGCAATGACACTTCATCAACATTAAGTTAAAACAAGCTACCCTAGAGATTGTCAGTGTTTTCCCATTTTGGCAGAGGAATCCTGCGAGAAAGCCTTTCCCCTTCCAGACAGCAGGTGCACAGGCTGCAAGAGCCCATTTTCCTTTAGATTAGCTGTATGCATCACTTCTTAAAAATTTATAAATCACTTAGCTTTCCAAGAGCCAAATTCCCAGTAGAGTAACCGGAATTACAGCCATGCTAGCAGTAAAGGAGGAGAGAGTTTGTTAGAGTTGGCATAATACAGTGAACTATACTATAAATTACTTTAGGAAATGGCTGCTAATGCCCTCTCTGTGCAGGCTTGGGGGATACCACTCTCCCCGCAGTCCACTTCTGTGGAAATTAAAGAAGGTTAGTCATTTGAACAGAGGATACAGGCTTCTGCTCATCTGAAAGCATTTTTTCCCACCTAGGGGGCATAATCACCAATTACATCTAGATAATATAAATTTAATTATTTTTATTGCCTAATACGGTCTCTATCAACAAGGAAAGAAAATACACTTCCAGAACTGGCATCAGAAATTAGCACATTTACAACAAGCAGTTAATCCCTGTGAGATGAGACACTTCTTGGGACAGTTTCTTAGAGCCAACTGATGGAGAGTTCCTGCAGAAGGCTTTGATAGACAGTAAAAGAACCAAAACAGAAACAACAAAGAAAACCCTGAAAACCCTCTTTGTTCCTTCTCAACTCACCTTTTCTTTTCTTCTTCCCTTTCCTTCTTGACTCTGATTTCTGAATTTTTAAAAGTCTTCCAAAAAATATATTTTTATATCTTGCGCATTCTGTACACTGAAAACCATGTATCTCCTCCTTTTTGGCTTTTGAAGTTTGGCATCTTTGTAGACTGCCTTATTCTGGGACTTCAATTTTGGTTTGCTTTGAAAGCATTCATTAAAACAGCACATTTTTAAAATGCCTCCCTTTCCTCATTTCTACTTATGTCCCTAGATCTCTCCACACATCACTTTGTCCCATCTCAGATACATGAAGTTCTGATGTCTCAGGCTGTGCAGGTCACATCGTTGGCTCCTTCTCTCATCAATGGACAGAAACTGTCCCTCCCAAGGCCATTTCTTCAGCCTGCCGTACACCCACAGCTCAGGAAGAGACGAGCATCCCTGGGGTGCCCCTTCTCCTCCACCGAGGGGCACAGAAGAACTCAGGATTACAGCCTCAGATTTCTGAGTTGGCTGCTTGAGCCAGGGCTGGTAACGCCTATTTTAATCCCTTTTCAAGAAAATCTGACCTGTGGTCTATCAGCCACTGTGATTCAGGGATCCATAGGTAGAAAACTACCTCTGTAGCACAACCAAGCACCACACGGGGTAAATGCTGACGCCACTGCAGGGAGCTGGCATTGTGGCTGGGCAAGACACACCGATGGTATGACGAGTTCCACTAAATATCAACCGTGATAGCAAAGAGGCATCAATACTGGTATTCAGCACCACGCAACGCTCTGCTGGGGCCTGGCATGTGGGTGGTTCTCTCCGTGTTCTCTGTGACCATGTCTCTTTTGTTAGCACTACCCACGGCAGCCAGGATTAAAGCCTGCTTTCGGAGGTACGACTCCAGCAACTGGACACAACCCGGGACCTATTAAGTGCCACTACCACCTGTTTTACATTCCATCCTCTTGCAGATACAACCATCCATCAGGTTTGTCTTTTCTTTTCCCTGCAAGCATCTCTAAAGGAGAGGTAGAAACATGTATGCTGCAGCGTGACCTTCCTCAAGCTCCAACTTTTTCCCTTCTCTTTACTTCTCCACAGTTCTGCTCAGGAGAGGACTTTGGTGCTGCCCGACCCAAGAGCTACAACCAAAGCCACACTGCAGAATCTGTGTGCAGGGTGAATCAGCAGCTTTTCCCCAAAAAAAGGCTGCTGGGAGAGCTGGGGCAGTTACATAAAGCTGCAGCAACCCAGGAAAGTTGACGTCAGAGAGAGACAAGGCAAGAGCAGCACCGGGAAAGCTCGTCAGGAAACATGGATGCCTCTCACAGAGGGCTTGCTAGGTAACCCTTTAGAGTGAAATGCACAGCTTGGGATGAACGTTAACACATTTCCCGGTTCTCTACAGCGGAGGCCAAATGACTGCCGGCCCTACGCCAGGCGGTGGAGGTGGAGCTCCTGTTTGACTCATGGCCATATGCAGGAGGTGGCTGCTAATTGTCTGTCGGCTTTGGGAAGTTCAAGGGGGAGGACAGGTGATGAGGGGGGCTGACAACCCCTCTGAAGCATGTCCTCCACTCCTCCACACACGGGTGAAACAGTGGAGATGAAGGGAATCAGGCTATACCTTGCTATAGGAGCTGTGTTATTCCTTAAGCATCCCTGAAGGCATCGTTATATCCACTGTCATTAGGGTGCTCTCTGCTCTATAGGAAGGGAAAAGGTGACTAACGACTACCATAGGAGGACATCCAACTAAGTGCCGCACCTTACACACCGCACTCCAAGCTACAGCAGAATCATTTGAAAACATGCAGACTGTCAACCCCCTATCACATACAATTTTAACTGACTGCCATTTCAGAAACCTCTTCCAACCTGGGAGTTCGCATCCTACTTCCAGTCTGCAAAGCCATCACAAATCCTCTTGAGCAATCTCCATTTTTCATATTCCTTCTCGGGTTTTGGATTTTGCATTTATATTTCCAAAACCTCTCTCAATGCTCCCCTCAAGGGGGGCTGGAATTTGCTAGTCAGAAGCATGGCATGCATATTTGTATGGTAATACTGACCGCTTTCACAAGGGACTGTTGTGATCAGTAATACAAAAGAAGAGCCAGGAGGATTTTCCACGTGACTTTTTTTTTTGTCTTGGGTTTGAGTGGTTTTGGGGGCCAGGGGGGGTGTTGTATTTTTTCTTGTTTGGGTTTTTGGGGTTTTTTTGGGTTTGTTTTTTTTTTTTGGTTTGAGGTTTTTTTGTTTGTTTTTTTTTGTTTGTTTGTTTATTTAAATCACAACATAGTAAATCTCCTCTCAGGGTTTGTGATTACTATCTGCATTACTGTCTCTTACATTGCCCTTTTTTGCACCCTCAAACACATCCAGAACACCTGTTCTTCACTCCCTGCCAGGGTCTTTCTGCTTCACCACTCCCAACATGTTCCTTTTTTTCACTCTCTCCCCCTTCACACTCATTTGTTTTAGTATTTCTTTCCCAGGACTCTGCAATTTTTCAAACTGTTCCTTGTGGAGGGCAGCACCTCCTTGACTACACTAAAATCCCTCCTGAAAACACATCTGCTGAATCGCTTGCAATAAATTAGTCCTGCAAGTTGTATCTCTCTTTATATGCATCTGCGTGCCTGCTCTCCAAGCCCAGATTCACCTACCCAGGAGCACCGTCACCCCAGACTTCAGCTGGGAACAATGGAGAGAGAGAGAGAGGGAGAAACACCTCTGGAGGATCATTCTGAGCACCTATGATTTAATGTAATAGAACTATTAATAATACATAAGAAAAGAATTATCCAGAGCTTTTTAGTCAGAAAAATCTACAGCTCGAGTCCCATCTGAATTGAAGAGAGATTTTTTTTTTTCCTCTCTGTTCACTGGGACATGAATTAGTACCAAGTACATAACCTACATTTCCAGTTGAACGTGCAAATGTTGCATACAGCTCTTGCTTTATATTTCAGTTCCTTCTGCCAAGTATAATCATCTTGAGCTTGCACTGAAAAGCACTTGTCATTTACTACCCATCGTGTCAACTGTCAAGGCTTTTTTTTTTTTTTTCCTAATCCTCTTCCCTGTTCCATTCTTCCCATTCATTAACTCTGTCTCCAGTATTAGTATTTACAGCCCTAAATTGGATGGACAGCTTGTTTTCAGCACAGGTACCCAAACAGCAATTGTTAGTGTCTCTCCTTCTCTTTGTTTTTAGCACTATATGCAGAGGGCTGAATTCTCGAAGTGGTGGGAGACAGAGTACTTAATGTACAAACTGGACCATGCCCTTAACCGTGGACTCAGTGGGGCCCTACATCATTAAAATTAGGCACTTAGTTAAACGCTTTGCTGAATCAGCACCAACAAGCCCAGAGTCTAAAGCCCTCAGCACCTTCTTTAAAAACGGATCTTAGTCCCACTCCTATTCACTCCAGTGCAGCCTAAAAGTTTCCATCGCACATGAACTTATCTTTGCTCTCTCAAATGGTGTCTAATTCAAGCTTCTAATCTGTGCCTTTTTATCTTATTCATTGCTCCCTGAATGTGGAATTCACTATCTCTTTTCAAAAGGGAAGTAAGTACAACCACTGTTTCCTAGACAACAGAAGAGCAAAATTAACTCTTCCCCACCCCTCCCAAAACAGAGGCAGAAATATTGAATTTTGCTATCTGAACCATATTAAAGAAGAACTACCTCTAAAATAACTGATGTTATAAAGCAATGCATGGAAAAAGAAAGTGTCAGGCTGCTACGTCATGAAAATATACCTTGCCTCCACATCCTTTCCCAAGCAAAACACAATTAGCCTCAGCTACAGAATCTATAGACTCATCTTTACTTATGATAATTAGAGCAGAGCAAAGAAATTAAAAAAATTTCACTCATCTAGCGTGGGTAAAAATCCCTGCTTTTTCAACAGGGCACAGAAACAGAATTTTACAGTTGATTGTCTTTGCATGACATTTCAGTAGGCATCGATACAACATAAATCATAGAGTTTGCAAAAAAAACCAAAGTGCAAATTAATCTGAATCTACTGTGTTTTTAGCATGCTACAATACACTAAGGGGTATTCATCCAGCGGGATTACTGGGCTGGCTGAACTTCTCTACCTTTATCACCCGGAATCCAGTAATGCCTCATGCTGAGGAACGTGTACCTGCTTTTATATTATTTCCTTGTAAAACTGCTGGACTGCACCACTCTGAGGTGACACTAAAGGGGAAAAAGCATTCTTAGACACCAATAAAGCAAAACTATTTCAACTTGTTTTATATTTCAGTTCTTTACAACTAGTTTTATGAAGCCTTGAGGATCCTAGAGTGTTTCTGTAGTTGTGTTTTGTACCCATTTGCCTGGGTTGTACTCATGCAATTTCAGTGCACAGCCTTACAGCCCAGAACCAGAGTAATTCCTGAGACGTACCACAATACAAATAGAAGCAATTTGGGGGCATCATATATGTTTATAACAGATGTGAAGAAGAGATTTGTCTTCTGTGATGGGAATAACTCCAAAGGCACCATACGAGTTCTCTCTAGGTGTGTATCATGCAATAGCACAGTCTGCAAGCCTGCTACATGATCATAGCATGGTTTGTGTAGCTCCTGGATGTTTTTAGTGCAAAACGTCAATAAGAAAGAGCATTTACAGAATGACTGGAATTAGTAACACAAGAACACTCTAAATAGCCAACAAGTTCTCAAATACACAACTACAGAGTACCTATAGGCATGTCTTGGGTTTCCCAGGAGTCAGCACCACATAGTGTCCAGCGTGAAGAGAGACAACAAATCTCTTCCTTTAATACATATACGTTTGGGTTTTTTTGCTCCCTTCCCCCAGCCCCAGTGTACAGTGTAGCAATCCATCATGTCTCCAAGCCTTTTTCCCTTCACCAAAAACGTCCTTGCTTGTGTTGAGTTGCCTTGGTAAAGGAGGAAAAAAAACAAAGGGAAAAACAAGCTTATATTGTAAAGGAGAGGAAAAACAAGATTCTCAATAGTTACCTACTCACGCAGTGCTTAAAGACATGCTTGGACACAGCACAGTCACTCATATAAACTGTATTATAGTACTTGTACGTATATATGTTCATGTATGTTTACCTCCTTTCCAGGCCATGCAGATCTCCAAGGGGCCCTGAATGTCAGAGACATCCAGGGAGAACTGCAGATAAAAATTTTAGACTTAAGAGTACAAGTCACAAAATGCATTATTTGGCTGTCAAACCAGGACTTGCTAAATTAATGAAGCATTTTAATTCCCAGATCAACAGAAGCAAAGTTAATTTTGTGAAAGTGTGCTAGATTCCAAACCTATTACTATTAAGACTAACTTAAACCTCATCTACATTCTTCAGGGAACAGGAGAGGAGAATAAACAGAGGTGAAATTAAGCACAAATGTGAAGTGGTATTTTTTTTTTGACTGCAGTAATTTTGATGAAAGAAACTTAGAGGCCTGTTAGCATTAATTCCTAATAGACTGGTCCATTTTCCGGCAGCCTACGAGATGCCATTTTCTTTATGCACACTTTCTTCTTTCCTTCCATCCTTCAACAACCAGCAAATACGTTTGTTTTTGCAGGGGTTATGCCTATATTTCCCAAATGATTATTTGCGCTGTAGGAGTTGTTCAGATCTTTCATGGATCAGGGTCCCCAGAATTAGGTTTTGTATAAACACAGTACAAGTAAATGGTCTTTTCTCTAAAGACCTTGCACAGTCTAAGGTCTCAAATGAATCCTGAAATGAGAAGCAAAATTATTCAGCAAAAGGAGTTCAGGACAGAGTTGAGCTCTTGACTCTAAGTGTCAGTCTGTAGACCATCTTCTATGCCTTTTACACTGTAAAGCAGTCTTTGAGCTGTATAGCACATTCATAAGCAGTGAGATTACTCTACTAATCACCAGAGAAGAGCAGAACTGGATGTACAGCCTTCCTTTAAAGGAACATTATTTACTTTAAGGTTAGAAAAGGTATGTATAGATCAATTGGATGTTCTAAGAAAGTTAGTCTTGGGAAGTAGGGCAGTGATGATATGGGATGGGACTTACACACAAATAGGAATTACTATGATCTCTACAGGCCAGGAAACATTTAATTTTGAAGACTAGATTTGTCTTGCACTGTCCTTGTGAGCGCTGAACTCAATGGTTTAGAACAGGAGGGATGGAAAGGCCCTTCTCTTTCCACCACTGCACAGGAAATCACCAAACAATTTGGCAGGCAGGGAAGTCGGTTGACATAACGACATTGAGGGTTCAAGTTTCTCAATTAAATCAGGTCAGTCTAGACAGTGACTCGGTAGCTTGGTAGCTTGCTAGCTCATCTAGATCAATCTCTTTTGTACCCACTTCTACTCCTGGGCAAAGGACTATTCCTTCACAGAAAGCTGGTGTATTTCTATAAAACTAATTATGATAAAAAAGACTTGACATTTTGCAAAGAGACTATTTTCACTGGAAGTTTCCCAAACCACATAAACCTAAATCTTCATCCTTGCTTTCAACACTTAGTGGAAGAGCTTTTGAGACAAGAGCCTGCTTTTGGGATGCTGCTTTTGCTTTCTCTGTGCCTACTGCTTTCTGGTTGGCTTGGATGGAGCTGCTGAAAGCAGCTCTATGGCTCAGCCTGGACAAATGGGTCATATGGGACCAGCCAATTAACAAGACACTCTTCACCTAACTTGACTCAAATCAAGATAGTCTACATGAAGGTGAACCTGACGGAAAAATCTGGTCTCATTTTTGTGCAACACAAGGGTGTCCCACCAGGCCCTTCACAGGGAAAGGCTTACTCCTGAGTAAATACTTGACAAAACCAAGATTAATCAGTCCCACTCAGGCATTTTATAGAGTTTGATCTGTGGATCTCCCAAGGATAAGAAAAAGCAGGACCTGAAAGGATAAAAGTCCTCCAAGTGGCAACCATGGAAGAATCATTATCCTTGTAAACTGCATTGATCCTGCAAAAGAAGGTACTCACAAAGCTAGTTTTAGGCACAAAAATCCAGTGCCCTGGGTTCCCTCTGCAGACACCACACAAAAAGCTCCTCAGACAGATGATGCAGAGCACCAACGTTTGGCTCCAACAGGACATTTCAGAACTGGAGTCTCTCATTCTCCACTGATTATGGAGGAAGCCAAGAAAGATAATCCTCCTTGCAAATACCTCCAAAGGTTCCAGGTTGGGTTAAAAGGACAGTTGTACATCAAGATGAGAACACAGATTCAACTTCCCTGTTTCAATATCAAATTTTCTTTACCAAGACATTGACATACTTCATAAAAATGTTCAGAGCTCCTCAGAGAAAAAGCACTAAGTTAAAACTAAACCATCATTACTTCCACAGAAAATGAGTATGAGGTTTTACAATATATTTCTGTGCCTGCAAAAATGGGTAGGAAGACTAAAATAATTGGCCTGATTTTCAGTGTCTAACTTTAGACATCCAAATTTGAAAATTTAGGTCATGTGACAAACTATACTATTTAAATCTCATATCCTGGATTATGGCAACATGAAGCCACCTTTTATTGTTCCTCTAGCTGTGATTTTTAAATGAAAACTGTTCAGGGTAAAAAGCAGATCTTCTCTATATTAAAACCTTCTCAAAACCACATCATTGTATTAATCAGCAGCAGGAGCTCCAGCAACTTTAAATTCACTGCATTTTATTTTAAAGAATTAATCATTAAGAAAGGTCTCTGCACGCCTGGAAATGCAGAACCTTTGCCAAGTTTATCAATACACAGAGGCAAAATTGCTGTCAACCTGACCTGGACAATTGCAAAGGGTTCATTATTCATGCTCATTCAATTTCTGGTTGTTTTGCTGAGACAAGGATGTTACTCAGTGCCAGTTGAGATGGTGGTTTTGAGATGGACACTTTCCCACTATAAACTGGACCACATCCACTAGCTTATTTCATGCACTGAACAGCTGTTGCAAGAAAAAAAAAAATCCTGGTCCAAGCCAGTGTCCCAGAGGTAAGAGATCCTGTAAAAAGAAATGGTATTCAGATGTAATGTTTATAAAATTATGTTTCAATTTAAATGTTGGTTTGGGAATAGAGAAATACAAAATCTCATTTTAATCCTTTGCTTTCTAGCTTTGAAAATAGCCAAGCTACTACCTCTCTGACAAAAAAAACCCAAACAAACCTCAAATTGCTTTCTCATGCAGTTTATTGTACAAAGTTTCAAGCAAAGGAGAGAGAGACTTTTCTGAACATGTAACTAAGACACCGGCAAAGGAGGAAAAGGTTGTTAAGAACATGCCATATATGTAGCAGGTTTGAGTGGTATTCTTAAAACTGCATTTATGGTGAGTCATAATATTTTTATAGGGTGTGCCATTGCTATGTGAACATAATCCCAACTATTTTCTATTGATTACATAATAAAGATATGTGACAGATTCTTGCGAACATTTGCATTCACTATTTTCCACCATTATTCAGGTCAAGCATCTTTATCACTAAAACTGTAGAATAAACCTTATTTATTTTGGTTCAGCTGTTTGCTCTCTAGGGAGAAAATGGCACACACAATTAGAAATTCTAAAAAAACTATTTTGTTTGCATTTTCTTTGCATATTTAGAGAACTTCCCAAGAATACAGCAGCCTGAAAATAGGAGAAATCACATTTCCTTTGAATTATTTATGTAGTTCCACTCCTTGAACATAAACATTTTCTTCTTTAGTAATTCTTATTTATACAATAGACCACCTGTTACATTTCAACAGCATCACAACACTTTCCAGAAGTCCAGTAATGTCAGAGGCACAGGAGTACAACAATCCACAGCTTGACTATTTACCTTGATTTCAGAAAGCTAAGTACACATGATGGCAGCAGAAAACACCCTAAGTGAGTATTGTCATGCTTGAAAATGCCTACCGTGTTGTGTACAGCCTTCTTACCACTCTGGTTTTTATATGCTTAGCTGGTCACTCATGTACAACTGCGGTGGCAACACCTGCTCTAAAATTACAGCTAAGGTTTTGTCCTTTTTCGTGGACTTTTAGGGCTAAAGAACACTTGAGTGGCTGAACTGCAGAAAGGCTTTCTCCAAAAACATTTTAGTAAAATAGGACTTGCTGAAAGTAACTGGGTCTTAGAAACCATCAAGTGTCTTCTGAAGATGGGATTGGGTCTCCTACACGGTTTCTAAGTTCCAGGAGCACAACCTTTATCTAACTACATAAAAATTATCTAACTGCAGTCACATATGGTTGTTACTTTCTGTACCACTTCGCAAGGGAAAACTATGCAAGAATGCTTTAATTACCCATGCAGCATATTGCATGCTTATATTAATGATGCCTTTACATCTGCAACACAAAAATAGGAGGTGCTGAAAGGTTTAGAAATGCTGTAGGATTTCGTATCACAGTACCAACCTAACCACACTGATTTCTGAACAGACCAGTCACCAGCTCCTAAAAACCCCACTGTGTTTCCTTCTTGGTGGCATCCAAAACTCATCTGAAAGGCTGCTCCCCCTCCTGAATTCAAAGACCCATACACGACATACTTTTGAAATGGAGAGTACAAAAAAACCAACCAACTAAACCCAAAACACAATAGACCTTCCCTCCCCCAGCATCTGCCAGTTTATTTATCTGTCTGTGCTTGAGCTCCTTGGCAGAAAGTATCTGCAAAATATGTAGCATATAGCTAATGCTACCACAAACCAAACCAAAATCCAAGTCCAATGAGAGGCCACAGGGAACTAGGCATCTCCTGGCCTCTGCGAATGCCATCCAATGAGTCTGGATGCACTTCCTATAATGCAGGTGTTCTTCCATTTCATTTTTCACCTTCCAATCTTTTTTTTTTTTCCTGTTGTTTAGACTGTATGTCTGTTAAGACAGGACTTGTAGACTTGTAATATGCTTAGATACCATGAAGAAAAAAAGGAGCCCATAGGCATCATGTGGCTATCAACATACAAAAAAATAACTTAGTTCAGTGCCTCCCAATATTCAGTCCACCTTCTCTAAGCAAGGATAAGCATCGTGTGGTGAAGTTGACACACTGGAGGGAAGGGATGCCATCCAGAGGGACCTGGACAGGCTGGAGAGGTGGGCCCGTGAGAACCTCATGAAGTTCAACAAGGCCAAGTGCAAGGTCCTGCACCTGGGTTGGGGCAATCCCAAGCACAAATACAGACTGGGTGGAGAATGGAATGAGCAGCCCTGAGGAGAAGGACCTGGGGGTGTTGGTTGACAAAAAGCTCAACATGAACCAGCACTGTGCACTCACAGCCCAGAAAGCCAACCGTATCCCAGGCTGCATCCAAAGCAGTGTGACCAGCAGGTCGAGAGAGGGGATTCTGCCCCTCTACTCCGCTTTGGTGAGACCCCCCCTGCAGTACTGCCTTCAGCTCTGGGGTCCTCAGCACAAGGAGGACATGGACCTGTTAGAGCAAGTCCAGAGGAGGCCACAAAGATGATCCGTGGGCTGGAGCACCTCTCCTGTGAGGACAGGCTGAGAGAGTTGGAGTTGTTCAGCCTGGAGAAGAGAAGGCTCCAGGCAGACCTTAGAGCAGCCTTCCAGTACCTAAAGGGGCCAACAAGAAAGCTGGGGAGGGACTTTCTACAAGGGCGTGGAGTGACAGGACAAGGGGCAATGGCTTTAAACTGGAAGAGGGAAGATTTAGATTAGATATTAGGAAGAAATTCTTCCCTGTGAGGGT
>NW_009627001.1:179020-197204 GCF_000690535.1 Cariama cristata
CCATCTCTGGAAGTGCTCAAGGCCGGGCTGGATGGGGCTTTGAGCAACCTGGCCTGATGGAAGGTGTCCCTGCCGACGGCAGGGGGTTGGAACTAGGTGATCTTTAAGGTCCCTTCCAACCAAACCATTCTACAATTCTATAATCAGAAAATTAAGATAAAAAGAAAACTTCTACTCTTGGTTGCTCTAAAGCAACCACTGAAGCCAAAACCAAGCACATAAGGACACTTCTGTAAGTTGTCCCTTCTTAGATTCTCAAAGGGACAAATATTACGAAGCTAGGAGAGAGAGTAGAGAAGCTAGCACACCTCAGGAGCAACAGATGCACAGGAATAGTTGAAATTTAGATGCTATTGGCAGGATTATCTTTAGCTCTCATATATAGCCAGCTCAAAAAGGAATACATCTTCCACAAATGTAAATATTCTCTTGCAACGCTATACTTATTTAACATCCTCTGCTATATATTAGTCCTTCCCCACCTATTATAATGACACTGTGCAGTTAAGTAAACACCACTGCTGCATGAGAGAGGTTCGGGTTTAATACATGCAAATGAATTAAACTAGACGTAAGCAGGTTATGAAATAATGAGAGAGTTGCCAAGAATCAAAGAAGAGATTGAATTTAACCATTACTAAAATGACAAAACTTGGGATCACCAACTGTAAACAATTTTCATCACCTAATTAAACAGCCCATTAGTGTTTTCAAAAGAGATGGCTGGCGGTGGCCACTCAGAAAAACTGTTGACTTTGCAATGGTTTGTGCTCCGAGTTAATGGAGTTGATTTCAAACAAGCACTTCCCCTATGCAATTCATTACAATCACATCAAATCCTTTGTGTAATGTTGTTCGCTCTGGAATCAAAACACGAGCCCATATTGCCCAGCACGTGGGGCAGAAGCCAGCAGCTGTGCAGCACTGACCACCCTGGGCACGCACAAAGCAGAGGGAGGAGCTGAAAGCAAAGCACTGCTCGTAACCTGAACAACCTTGCTGGATTACAATTACTTAGTGTGCACAGCAGTTTAAAAAAAAAAAAAAAAAGCAAACCAAAAAAACCCACAAAACAAAACAGGTTGGGGGTAGAGGCAGGGGTTGAGCAAGGGAAGAAACAAGGAGCCATCACTATATATCTAATTTTGTTTTCATTCTTACATTGAGTTAAATAGTACACCTGGAAATGACAAAGAAGAACCTAAAACACATGTTGTAAAGATGCACTGTCAATGAAAAATGAAAATCCCTAGAGAAAAGATAATTTCCATAAAGATTTTTATGTATGCCAAGTCCTCACTAACAGTGTATTTTGCAGTTTTGAAGAACTCTCCTGTCCAAAGTTTCTCAGAGGTCTCTAACCACAGGTTTGCATCGACTTCGAGTGAAGGGTTTGACCAAGACTCCCCAAGTCTGCGTGCAACCCCAGTCACCTGCTGAAGTGATTTTTCAAATGTTTTGGAGTTATCTGCAGCAGAAAACTCAAATGCTGCGATTCCCTTCTGTGCCACCACCCAAGCCAGGAAGGCTGAGCAGAGCAAGACCCCGCCTGCAGCTTGAGCAAGATACTGTAAAGGTTCCCCAGCTATCCATAGAAAACAAAAAATTAAAGAGGCTGAAGATTTGTTGAACTGTTCTAAATTATTGCCAGTCATTGTTTAGAACAGGCTCCTTTCTGTCTTTATCTCTCTTAAATAGAACTGTATCTGAAAATATATTTGTTTATGCAAATTGGACATCCGTCTCCTATTTGAATTAGCACTATAAGTACATTCTGTATCAGTGCAGACATACTCGATGTATTTAATGTCAACACTGCTAGCAACGATGGAGATTGGAAATACTGCTCTGCTTGTTGGCCATGGAATAAATTTGCCAAACAGAATCAGTGTAGCTCTAGAGTTTAAATTAATGCAAGCAACACTGTTATCAGTAGTCTTTAGCCTGCCACTCTTAGCTTCTAACAGAAACATTTAGGAATAGGAAGCATTACATCTGGCTACAGCTGCATATTACATGGTCCATTGAGACTTAGATGCTGATGGCTGAACTGAATAACAAACAGCTGGGTATAAATGCAAAGATCAGGGAATCATAAGAAAATGCTTGTAGACTATCTTTGAAGCCTCAAACACAATGATACTGTATTAGCGCTATTAGCATCACAGGATAAAATAGCCTGAGGATCAGCGTTCAACTCTTCAGCATGGGGAAGCAGCAACTTTGAGGCAGGTAGCAGCAGACTGTTTTCTGACTACTGTAATATTTATATTCAAACAATGTATTTTATTAAAAAGTTGGTTGTGAAACTAACATCAATCCTGTCTGCAGTGCCAGGTGAAAATCAGCCTGCCTCAGGAGTTATGGGATGTACTTCCTCTCCATCCTCGGGAACGTCTTGAAAATCTTCTAAAATTAACAAACATGATATTTTCAGTGCCAGTGGAAATTTAAGATGCAAAGATCTGAAATGAGACAATGAGACACACCTGAAACAAACTAATTTACTGAAAATTATGCTTTACTCCCTCATAGGTCTAAAGGTTGCCAAGAAGGAAAACCAAATACCAGAGTACTGGTGTGCTCAGTGTGATGGGTCTTCTCAACTGTCCTTCAGGTGTTCACAGAAACACAAGTGCAATCCTTGTGATTCAGCAGCTTCCACTGAATGAGGAATTTATTATTACAGAAAAAGAACAAATAAGTGTTATTCTATCAGATTTACTATACAGATTGCACGATGCCAGGAGTGACACTAGACAGGACTATCTGGCCTACAAAGCAACAGTACAGAAAGTGTCGAAAGAAAAATGAAGAGCAGCTCCTCTTGTAGCCTACTCAATAAAGAATACCTCTCCCTGTACTGAAAGTCTTCAAATCTACTAAATGTTTCCGTCTCAGGAAGACTGCCACTCACATTTCTGAAGTAGCTTAAAGGCCAAAGAGATCTCCTGAAAGACATCCTGAAGGCCTGAGGAGACATAGTTTTGATTCATCAGACAAGACTGAAAAGGCTTGAGACTGCTTTTTGGATTCCAATGGAGAAACAAATATTCAGGAGGATGGTGGAGACTATTTGTTGAGCAAATGCAAAGCTGGATGGTGCTGCAAGCAGAGAAAGAATATAGATTTCTAGCCTGCTAGAGTTAACAAATGAGGAAGAAAGAAAGAAAAAATCATTCTTGAAAGGGAAACAGTTAACTGTATAGCCATGTGGTAGTTCTTGAGCCTCAGGAGCTGACAGAAAGGTGTAAGGTGACATGGTGTAGAAGAACACCATGCACAAGAAGTGGGCAGAAACACAGAACCTTGCATCACGACAGAAATTCATCATAAAAATAAAATCAAAGGTGGGTTATTTTCACTAGTTGGCATACCACCACCCTTTTATCTGTCTGGGTCTTGATACTATTATGCAAGAAGAAACTCCCACCATGACGCCAAGACCAAAGTGGGTTTAACTTCAGCAAAGAAAGTTGCTTCAATTTCTCTACTGGAAACACAGCCTCTGCCAATGTTGAAGATAGCTCTGAGAATTCAGGAGCATTAAAGAGGCTAATGTACTTGAGCTTTGTTCTAATTACTTTTCTTAATAAGTTTTGCTGGACCACTAAGAATAGATGCTGTCCTGGGAACTCCAGCACTCAATCACCATGGTGTTCCTGTGCACAACTTGCAGCAATCAGGCAGCAGAACTTGGAGGCAGAATTACCAACTTGGGCAGCAACTGCATAAAGCACGTGGATCTAATTGCTCTTATTGTCACCTGGCTGCTATATGAAGTTGCCCAGAGCCCTCTCCACAGAAAGCTAGATGATCATGAACAGATATGGAATAAGACTCATAATTTCATTCAAATTACTTTTAAAATTGCTTTTAAAGATAACTCTGAACCTATGAAGAGCTATGAAGAGCATCCAAATTATCACTTTCTTTAGGATAAGAAAAAAACAACCAGACTCAAAGGAAAGCAGTGGACACACACTAATTTTAGTCGAGACTGTTTGTGCTTCTAGTAATAAATTCACTGACCTACATGCATGCACTTATTAATTGTTCATGGATGTACAGGCATTCAGGACTATCCCTTACTTATTTTTTAGCATTCATGTGATCATTCAACACCTCTAACCACACTCCTCAATGCAGTAAATCACAGAACCAATAACTGCATGTGCCTTTCTCATCAAAAGCATTTATCTCCCTGGGATCATCCCTACAGAGTTAAATCCCACTTTCAGAGATGATTCAAATGCCCACTTATTGAGGGGAAAAAACCAAAACAACGCTCAAAACTAAAGCTCAAAAGAGGAAATAGAATGAATGGGTGTTATGAACAGCTGATTGATATAGTATGTTTCTATTAATTTCTACTCTATAAAGCATACTACATAAGTTCAGGATTAGCTCTCTCCACCTAGAAATTTTCATCTAAGTTTCCAGTGTTTGTCTGACACAATTAGGAAGTCATGGATACCTATCTCCTTTCTACTTCTGGTTCTTCAGCTACTGGAATGGAAGACAATAACATTTTAGAATCATAGAATCATTATGGTTGGAAGAGACCTCAAAGATCATCAAGTCCAACTGTATACCCAATGCCACCATGCCCGCTAAACACACTAAACCATGTCTTGAAGCACCACATCTAAACGTTTTTTGAACACCTCTAGGGATAGTGAGTCCACCACTTCCCTGGGGAGCCCGTTCCAATTATTAACGACTCTAACAGTGAAGAAGTTCTTCCTAATGTCCAGCCCGAACCTCCCCTGGCGCAACTTGAGACCATTTCCTCTTGTCCTATGGTTAGTTACCAGGGAGAAGAGACCAAACTCCACCTCGCTACAACCTCCTTTCAGGTAGTTGTAGAGGGCAATAAGTCTCCCCTCAGACTCCTTTTCTCCAGACTAAACAACCCCAGAATTTTGATGCAGGGAAGAGGTGCTTTAGTTAGATGTGCAGAGTCTGAGCTGCAACACAAACTCCTTGGTGTCCAGGAGAACATCAGAAAAACAGCATTTTCAGTACTATTGTTTTCCTCCTGAAAAACATGGCTATTCCACAGCATGGTGTGGCAGGAAGTTTCAACACGCATGTTAATGGCCTGTCTAATAAATCTTCGGTGTTATCACAATTTGTGAATAAAATCTCAAATCCATGAAAATAATATTATAAATGAGCAGAGTAATTACTCTGACTTTATTTATACTGATCTCAGTTAAAAATTTTAGTTCGACTAGTTTCAACAGCAAACTATTGGAAATAACTGCACTAGCTTGATCATCAAAAGGCCAGAATTTTCAGTGAAACATACTCTAACACAGGCTAATGGTGCTAGTTTCCTGTATCCGAAAGCTACGGCACTGGGCCTTATAGTTTGATTTTTATAAGCCTTATAATGAGGGTGGAGAGGATATACATTCCATTCTTCAGCTGCATTTTTGTTCCACAAAGACTGCAATTTTCAGTCTCTTGAAAATGTAATTATAGATAATGTTTGCATCAGTGGCAAGAACACAATGAGCACATGGGGCATGAAAACTCCACTCAAATCACATCCTCTTAGGTTACGAAGCTTGTCTTCTGCCAAGAGTGGAGGCATTTCAACAAGCTAATGATCAGTATGAAAAGGACTGTGGTTTATACTAACCCATACATACATTCTGCTTTTACTTTTCCCATTATTCTACTCTTTGCATAGAGAATATTCATAAACCAGAACAAAGATTAACTGGAGTTACTTTGAAAATCTGATGTCTATACAAAATTTAAAATACAATAACTAAAAATATAGAGGTGTGTCAGTACACCTTGTTCAAATGACCATGCACTTTGCAGTTGCAAAAGTAAATCAAGATCAAACCAAAAAGACAAGTGAAAAGGTATCAATCTTGCAAGAGGGGAAGTCACTTTGAGACAAACTAACCAGGTTCAGGTTAGAAGTGAGACTGAAGACTGCTTCAAAGCTAACATGATCAGGAATTTCAGGAAAAGAAATCAAGCATTTAACTTAGTCAGCAGATCTACCCAAAGTAAATTATTAAAGGGTGAAATGAAATGTATGTATCAGATATTAAAAAAAGAAATCTGTATCAGAGCAGTTCTGCTTCACATAAGTTAATCATATCCTAAGTGAAAGTGATTTGTGCTTCTATATTCGATCTAACTACTTGTTCACCTCACCAGTAAACCAGAATCAGCCTGAGGCATAAGTGATCTTGATGCTGCTTTGGTGCTACTTTCAACATATCCATCCCTTAGAGTGCGTTGAGCTCCTTGATTAAGAAAATTAACCTGCTTTCTAAAGAAAACAGTTTTACATACAGAAAGAAGAGGATGCATATTTGCGCATGAGAACAAAGAACCTACACAGTATCCCAAAATCTCACAGGCGATTAGGTGTGAGGGACAGGCCAGAGCTTGATGCCACAAAGTATTCCCCAACCAGCCTAAAGGGATGAGAACAGAGGGCGGTCAGCAAGCAGAGAACTTCGTCTCACTGAAGCCCACAATTTAACTTCAAGTCTTTTGATGCCATTAAACTTACTGCCATAACAGGTCAGATGCTTTTTTTTTTAAAAGGAAAAAACACCCAAGAGGATAAATGAATGCCTTAAAACCTTGAAGGCAAATCAGGATAACCCCAAAATATATTGTTATCAACTATAACTTTCTCTCCATTTCATAGACCTTTGTGATTCTTAGTGCTAGGAGCCAGCACCTGCACTAATTGCAAGTCCTAGCATGCAGCTACCAAAATACTTGTCTTCCAGCAACCCGGGGGAGAAGCACACAGTTGTGTTTCATAAGCAAAGAGGAGAATTAGACTTAAGCTCTTGTCACACTGAATACGTCCAATCAACATAAATTCTTTGTCTTTATTTGTTCGCCGTGTGTTTGGATCACAGATACAGAGTGCTTTGAAATGAATGGGAGTCTGCCCATCGACTCAACAAGCCTTGGATTCAGTCCTTAATTTATTCATAAAAACCAGTCTTTCTGGAATCTGAATCTCTGAGGTGATTCTAAACAACTCATGCTAGTTGAGTTTTACCACCAGTTTCAGCATATATCAAGTCAAATGCTTAAAGAAAGGGTGATAATCTACTGAAGCCTATATATGTCTTCCTGCTGCATCATCTAACTTGCAGCTGCTTATACTTACTGTATAGGGGAATATCATTCTCCTTAATGATAAAAATTTCACCTCAACACTGAAGCAAGTGTTCATACACAAAGTCTGTCAAAGCTATAATTTGGGAGAATTGCTTAAAATTTGATTAAATTTAAGTCCTACTGAGTTTAACCAGGTCTTCTCTCAATGCTCAATATTCCCGGCTGAAACTCCCAGCTTATCACATGGAATTAACAGATGCCCTTGAGAAAGGCATATTACGTAGATCCACAGTGATTTGCATTGGGTAAGTAGGGCAACTTGTGGTTCTCGGAAAAACAAAACAAAACATGATAGTATCCTATTTGATTCACGACTGTGGTACGAGACTGTTTTTTAAACAGAGCTGAGAGAACCTAATAAAACATCCTCTACAAAAATGCAAGAAAACCTACTGTATTTTGTCAAGCAACATTTTTGTACGACAACGGATCCCTGGAAGACCTAGAAAAATCATAGGCAGGGCTGATAATTCCAATATGCTGGGTCAGTAAGCACAGACCAAAAAGGGATGGTCATACTTCCAGGGACTTTCAAGACATGAGCCACTAGCTGGATAGTAAGAAAATAAAATCATTAAGCAGTTCAGATCTAAATTCTGGGTTCAAGTTCAATAGTTTTTTCTTACCTATCTTATTAAAGAAGGAGGAAAATACAGCACATGTTTTGCAGATATTTATAGGAACTTCTTCCACCAGAGAAGCTGGGTAGGACTCACAGAGGTGTTTGTTTGCTATCCCTTATCACCATCCATTCAATATTCAGAGCAGGACAGTTCTTACTCTACGAGGAAGGAAAGGGAGGAAGGCTTCTCGCAGGCATGCGACGTGGAGCAGAGCATGCTGAAGGCTTCCAGCATTTTAAACAGATATAAGCAGGGCAAATTGCATACGTCAAGGACAGAGAAAAATATGACATGAAGTGGTAAGAGACTGGAAAAGGAGTTTTAGCTATGTTGATGGATTTTTAAAGTGCTAGATGCTAAGCTTCTTCACTGATTAAAAAAGAAAAAAAAAAAAAAAAAAAGGGTTTCCAGCTTGGTCTATGAAGGTTTTCATTATTTACAGCATATTATAGGACTGGATAAAAGAGCTTTGTTTGCTGGTTCTTGCCAATGTGATTATTTGCTGTTAAATATTTACAGATTTTTTTTGCCCAAAGAGTTTGGGGGAAAGAGAAGGAAGTTGATTTATTTCCTTCTACGTTTCCATGAAGCCTTCCAGGTTCACGTTCAGAAATTATCAGGAGCAATTTTGCATTTTCTGGGATTTGAGGCTTTGCTGAGCTTAAAAATAAAATCTTCATTCCTGTTAAGACAAATGATGCTCCACTTTTTAAACACAAAATTAATTTTAAATGATTATTTTCTCTGCTAAGTAATCCTGAATTTGCATCTTTTATGAACATCTGCCTACATACATAACTTTCTCCTCCCATCTTCTTCTGCACCTCTCCTTTCCACAATATTCATCTCACCCAGGGGTCTGGCATCTCTTAACTCCAAGTTCACTCTGTATCTGTGGCTTCGAACCACACAAGAAAATCAGAGACCCGACTGGCTGAAGCCAGCAGCAGTCCTCTCCATTTGCTTTCCCACTTGAGTAGAAATGGAGAGCCTAGGGAAGCTCAGAGACCTTCAAATCCTCTGAAGGCCAGCAAAGTAAAGAAGTCTAAGTATCCCCTGATGTGGAGGTGAGGACAGAGGGAGCAAAGAGGCACAGAAACAGCCAAAAAGTCTCTAGCTCCCGCAGAGCTTCCAGGTAGCAATATGGGTATCTTAGCAAGCTGAAAATTGTTCCTTTCTGAATCCCGGCGTGTATCTCTTGCTACGAGTAGCCTGCTGTTCCTCAAAAAAGACATGCAGGCAACAATGATCCTGCTGCAGGACCTTTTCCCAAATCCGATAAACTGTACACGCAGGGGGAAGAAGAAATGACCTAAAAGAGCCTGGAATAATACTTCGAAAAAACAGGGATCAGCCAGCCCTGTTGAAGATTGCTTGGACGAAATGAAGCCTTGTAAGCAGTATTTCTTTCTGGAAAACAGATCTCCCTCCTCTATGAATTACTGCATGTTTGTTCCAAAGGAAAGGTTTGCATAGGACATTGAAGAGTTGCTTCTGTCTTTCTTTGCAATGATCCCTAGGAACCCTAATTCAACATCTATAGGGCCATGTTGTAACAGCCATTGCAGAAAAAAAGCTCAAAAATACACAAAATCTGCCCCTAAGTCATTATGCTCTACAATACATAATAAAGCATACAAAGCTTCATTCCATTCCAGTGCAATACCCCAGGAACAATACAGACATGAGCATTGTAAGAAGAAGATATTAAAACTCAAAGGTTTTCTTATTCTACACAGCCTTGTCTTAAAGATAAATAAATGTGGTCTAACAAGTGAGATACTAGGCTACACTTAAGCAATAATGAAATCAGGCAAACACAATTGTTTTAAAAATCTGCAATACAGTGTTGGACTTTCTTTGACTGTATCTGAGCACTGTTATGAAGCTACTGCATTTACTCTTTTCTCCAGACAGCAAACCAACTTAAAAGGAAAAGTTGTACTCTGTCTTCTGCAGCCAAATGATAGGGATGTATGTCCATGAAAGCTGAAAGCCCTTGGGCGTCAAGATGAATCGTCCTTGCTGGCAAAAGCGAAAAGGTTCGTCAAAACCAAAAGAAACTCTCTGTCCCAATCTGAGGTGTGTGAACATCCCTCAAAAGAAAACTTGCCCAATTAAAATCCACTTATCTTCCACTCCGTCATCAAGATAACAACTCACTCTGCTAGCAAGGTTGAATAGTATCTGAAAAGTTAGTTGCTTCATGTTTCCATGTTGAAGTTACTCTGAACTAAGCGACGGCAAAAAGACTGCAAAAACCATTTATACAATTGTAATTCATGTTCAGAGCTGGACAGCCTGGCATGGGATGCAGAGCCCAGCATTATGCATTCCTCATTCAAGCCAAGCTCCTCTAAACCCATTGAAGGTTTGGCTTGAATACGGACTGCAGGCTATAGTCAGTAATAAAATATCAGATAATACTGCTTTACGTGTCCAGAGAGGTTCTCTTTTTCTGAGAATTGCTTCAGTTGTCATGTATTTTTTCATGTCCTGCAAAATTAAATGCTAATTTTATTTCTTCTTCTTCCCCCTGGTCCCCTCCCACTCAATAGTGATCTCCAGAAGAAGCTGGCCACTCTGAACCTGCCAGAGAAAACCAGTGCTCACCTTGCAATCCTAAAATTCCAGTGCTTCAAGGAAGAAGGTGCATTACATGGGTCAGTTTGGGACAAGGGGAATCACTTAATCACTTTTGCAATTTTTTCCCTGGAGAGATCATCTTGACCTGTGGCTGTCCCTTAATTAGGCATTTACGGGTTTGCGGTAAAAATCTTTGAAGCAGCCTCCAATCAGGATATTTCCAAGAATGAATTTTAAAGACTAAATTCATACTTAAAGTAATAGTCACTAACTTCCTGAACTTTTTTCTCTCTTTTTTTTTTTTTTTTTGGGCAGCAGGGGTTTTGATAGGGGACGTTACAGATAAAATATTTTTCCCCGAAAGACATTACAAGGGGATCAAGTCTACTAAAACATATGGTGAATTCAAGCAAAATTGCAGCCACCAAACTTGTGATTTCTACAGCGTTTTGTATGAAAACTAGGTACAGAATAGAGTTTTCTTTAAGTGATAGCCATTGGGCATGGAGTGTGTTTGACAATGTTTCAGACT
The DNA here is from genome assembly GCF_000690535.1 of Cariama cristata. Lineage (NCBI taxonomy): Eukaryota > Metazoa > Chordata > Aves > Cariamiformes > Cariamidae > Cariama > Cariama cristata. The sequence goes on from NW_009627001.1 coordinate 189,938, forward strand.
TCTAATGGTTGTTCTATGATCCATCCGTGGTAAAATATTAAAAAATAATAAAAGCGTTTGTTGATAAAGGGCATAACCAGATGTCTCTCTCACTAGCAATGAATTGTAGGCGAAGGCTGACAGATCCAAGCAACTGAATGAGCCAGAAAAAAAAAAATTTCAAGAGAAGAAGGGAATAGATCACTTGATTTTGTAGATTTTCAAATACAGTTATACTCTGCCAGAAGTTAATAACTTTCAACTACCTGGGTCTATCTCAGGCAAACGAAATGTGCTTATCTCACACCAAGCCAGGCACCGTCACTGCCACCGGACCAAGTGCCACTGAGGCCTGGAGTCATTAACCCAACAAGTGGTGGGTCAAGCAAGCTGTGGATTTTTTTTTTTTATTTTTTTTTTTTTCCCCCACATCTCTGAGCAATTTAGTGGTGCAGAGCTGTCGAGGAGCAAGAAATGGGAAAAGCACGTCTATATTAAACAAGAAGACAGCATCACACCTTTGGATTAAGAGGATGAAGGATCTTGATTATTTTTCAGCGTTATGAAACAAAAGATAGCTCTTGTCAGTTGTGACTTGCAATCAGATTGGAATGGCTTCAAAGGATACAGGATATAGGAACAGAGTACAAGAAAAAACACAGTATAGTCTGGGACAGAAAGGGTCATAGTTAGTTCAAAAGGAACTGCCTGTCCTCCCATCATGGAGATATCCAGCTACACACACTGGCTAAAGGGTGTGTGTACCTGGACATCTATCTCTTACCTATACAGCAACTCCACTGTTGTCTAGGGGCCAGTACATTTGAGCAGAAAGAAACTGAAAAAGTTGTAAATTAGTGTCGCAATGAATTACCACCAGCGCTGGGAGACAGTCAGTGTTAGTCCTGACAGAAAGGCTTACATTTTCTTTATGATGCTAACCTGCATGGAAAAAGGAAAATAATAATAACAATAAAAAAAAAAATATAAAAAAAATCAGTGGATCACTAACACCATTTTCATGAAAGATCAACGGCTGCATCTCTGAAATAACCATGGTTGTACGCTTTAAAACCCCAATGTAAGATCCACAGAACAATTTAAGAAATTAACAGGGACGTGAAAAATCACAAACCAAAATACTCAGGTTGCTGTTATTGTTTTCTTGGCAAACCTGAAGTGGCTCAACTTGCACAGGCTGATGGGGAAAGACAGGACACGAATTCCCTGCATGCTCCTTTGCAGAGGATGAGCACAGCCCCGGTGGCAGCGGGGAGTGGGGTGAGCTGGGCACAGCTGGACACGACTGCCTCCTTCCAGAGTAACCCGGGCACAGCTGGACACTTTTACCTTCTTCCAGACTAACCTGGGCAGAACTGGACATGATCACATCCCTTCCAGTGTAACAAAAGGCAGCAGGGCTGGTGCCTTTGCAGGCACGGTGAAAGTCTCTCCCCAGTCCTAAGCCATAACTCCTTCCCTCAGATGTGACAATATGCTGTCCCTGATAGTAAGTGATGGGTAAAACTCACAAAAATAACACACAGGAGGCTGATGCAGAGGTCTTCCCACTGCTCTTGCACTGATGTTTCTTTTGGAGCGTTGCTTTTGAACTTGGCTTTAAGTATTGCCACCACGTGATAGGCAAGGGCAGCCAGGCAAGGGAGAAGTTGTCCCAGGGCAGAGACCAGACTCAAGGTACTCAGTCTTCTTCAGCTGAGTTGTAAGAAGCAAGAGAACATAGCTGTTCTCTACAATATAAAGTATTTTTTATATTTTTGTAAATCCAAAGAAAAAAAAAAAATCACCAATTGGTACAGTAGGCAAGTCCTTTGTGAATTGGCTCATTTAGGCATTCATTTAAATAGAGTAATTAAGATTTAACACAAAACAGAAGCTGCTTTCAGATGTCATTTTGAAGGCCAGATGATCTCCTATTTATTAATATTATAATTTTAAACTATTGTCAGCTGATTTTTCAAGGATCAAGCTGTGAGCAAAGAGAATACACTGCTGAAGTGTGTCCTATTTACGTAACACAGTCTCAATGAAAATGAGAGATTGATTATAAATCTGTGATACAGAGGATGGATAAAACTGCACAACTAAATCTCAAGATGCTTTTTCTGGACGATAGGAGAGAATTTATAGCTTCAGCATCTCCCATTCACCTTTTCTGTTGAACACCATATGGAAGAACACAACAGCGTTTAAGGCAACATATTTCTGGAAACTTTTACGAGAAAGCCAACAGCTTACTGCAAATGAAAAATGAAATCCTGGAGGGAACACAAGCGCTTCTCTTCCTTTCCATAGCCATGCAGAACGCAGGAACGTGTGGGGGGAAAGCAATTAAAGTATGATGATTCTAAAGGGGAATAATTATTTCACAATTACTTGAGAACATTACATTTATTGCTCTAATTAGTTTTTATTTTCCAAATAGGCATTCTTGTTCCTGCATTTTTCTTGCACCTATGAAGTTTTTTTCGTGTTTCCCCATTTCTTCACTAAGGAAAGCTCAGCCTCGCTCTCTAGGTATATTCTCTGTTTTGTGACTTTAGCCTCTGGTTAACCTTGCCCTGCCACCAGTTTGTTTTCATCAAAGGAAACCATGTCAGGAGATGCAACATAGTTTGCAATTATATGAACACACAACAAATAATCTGCTATAGGAAACATAGTTTGCAGAAATGAAGAAAAAGAAAAAAAAAAAAATAATCACCTCTCCACTTCAGAAGGAAAGAGGTTTTATATGCTTAAACTATACAACAATGATTTTTTCTCTAGAGGGTTGCCTTGCCAAAGTGTATTCCTTCCATTCCAGGAGCTTTTAAAAGCTAAAAGATTCCGTACACCTTTCTCTTACCTCGGTTGGGTCAAATATTTTTATATTAATTTATGAATTAATTATGAAATTTGAATAGTCCAAATGCTTGTAAGATATCAAACATCCTAAAATGCCAATGAAATATTTAGAGTTATCAAAGTTTTTAAAGCAATCATAACTGATGATTAATTTGGATGATGAATACATGTTGGGGAGGCTGAAAAACTTGTGAGATCATATCATAGGAAGTGGAAGATATATTTAAATATTAATGTGCTGAGAGTTATCATAGGTTAAATACCGAATGGGGTTCTAGGCAGCTACTAGAAAAGATGATGGAGAAAGACACCATGAAATCGTAATTACTTAATTGACATCCAAAGATTTATTTTCCTTTCTGAAGCTCTTTGTCAACAGTCAAGAATTTTCTTTTTCTCTGGCTTTGCTTTCTCTCGGTAGCGGCCCAAGGAATCTGTCATGCAAGTAACAAGTCGTAATACTTAAATTAAAGCTATTACTGAATCAAAGTTAGAATAAAATGCCAGTATAAGGCTGAGGCTGTGGACTTAAAAACCAGCTGACACCCAGCTATCCATTTTCAGTTCACAACTCATGGTTTGATATTCTACATATAAAAAAATCCAGATAGTTGAAAAATTACTTTTGACAGTATATTGAGTTTTCCCTGCGATGAAGTTTAAAAAAAAAAAAATTATTTATCTCCTGTTTATGCTGGAAAAAGTCCTATTTTGCAGGTTTAGTGCAGAAAGGGAAGCTTTGGCTCTTTAAGGTGCAAGAATGCCCCGTGAATGATGACATCCCTTATATATTAAACAATAAATATAAACAAACGAAAAGTATTGAAAATTGATCTTCACTTCCTTTTTAATCAGCATATTGCACATATATCTAATTTTGACTCATCTTGGATTAAAAGACGCAGGAATTCAAAGGCTAAATACTTTTACGCATAACTGCCATGCAACCCATGCAGTTGCACATGCACTGCTTTAAGCATCATGTATTTTATTGGCATTATACCCAGCTATCAAAAATTAAAGTCAAATTTGAGGTTGTCTCAGTAGTAACAAACACTATTACTCATTTACATTAAAGGTAATCCCAGTGGAATGTGTAATATGGAATGGAAAAATCTTTGGTGGTATTGCAGAAATCAACGTGGGGGGTTACAACGACGAGTATTTAATCCTCAAAGCAACCACTTTACAACCATCCAGTTGGCATGTACATGTAAGTCAGTGAAATTACTAAGCAAATTACATTGAACTCACATTTTATAACCGCACTTAGTAACCATTAACCCTCTCCTATCCTGTCCAAATATACACACACAAACCTCCACCTATAGCTTTTCTTCAAAATTGCTTCTTCCACACAGTGAACGCACAAAGGATATGCATAACATCAGTCAAACAATTTCTGATCCTTTAACCAGAGCACTAACCGAGCGGTGTTTTTGCAAACATTTACGATGGCTAGAGCATCCAACTTGCCATCTGGCCCTCAAGAACAAAAGTTTATGCATCTTTACGCTTCATATCCTAGAGTATCTATTTTCCAATGCCATGTCATTAATTAATTTCTATCAGTATGATTGCCGTTCAGTTACTAACCAGGTACACTGATGCCATGCATACAGTTTAATTGTACTAAATAGTCATGCTCAAAGTATCCGATGTTCTATTTTACTGATATTTAGCTAGATAATAACAGCAGCAAAATTTGGAAGGAAGCAACATTTAAGAGCAATTAACAGTCTCACAGAGCGTTTTAACTTTGACAATTACCAAGCTGGCAGTTAACTATCACAATAGGTATACGCTGAAAGTTATTCCTTGAAAATTCTCCTTCTCTGTTGCTTGTTGAAAGAATGGATGCTTCTGAAAATAATTCCCTTAACAAAGAATTTTTAAATGTGTAAAGAATGGGAAGTGTAAGCGATACTGCATGGTACCGATCTCCTAAAACATCTGATGTGCCACCGGCATTAAAAAAAAATAATCTAGTTCTGCAAATTTTCACTGTGAAAGAGAAGAGTTTTACATATATCTTGCTAATTGCCTCACTCTAAAATAGGAAATTTCTTTCTGTTAAAGACTGAACTAAGCTATACTCAACGATTAGAGCAGATGGCGAGGTTAAAAGTTTTGTGCAGCATCGTAACTTGAAGCATGCTCCCCGATGCACTGTGCCACCCTGCTGAGCACTGCTGGCGTCTCGCTGCTCGCCTGGGGTAGGCCAGCTAAAGGGGAAGGTGCAGACGTGCCCGTGACCCCATACACGTAATCAAACTGCACTGATTAGCCCAGAGAGCTGGGGATTTGCAAATAAATGTATGTCACCACTTGGCTAGAAGGACAAAATAAAGGTATTTCTTAAACAGTGAATTATAGAGTTTTAGCCAGGTAGTGTAGCAAAGCATCCACAGACAGCATTTAGTTTCAAGATTATTTATTTTTAGGAATAGAAGCTCCCTTGGTTAACAGCAATTTAGCCTCGATGTTAATTTGTACGTATGACTCATGATCCCTTGAAATTGTACATCTTCACAATTACTTAGATCAGCGGCAAAGCAAAGCTTGGTTAACACAAGGAAGCACATCACAACACAACCACTGACAACGCAGGAGGCAAAGTTTTTTTTCTTCAAGAGATTATAAAGTCTCCCCCAAAAATATATGAGGAACCAGCACCAAATCGTACAAGGATGTGTGTATTTAACAATTCCATTATTAAACTTCTGTATTTAGAGATCCACTTAGAAGCTGACATACCTCTAGGAGTAATTTTTGTTTCTTTGGACACACATTAAGATCGGCATCTGACGAACACTGACTGCTATCCAAGCTGTGCTAAAATATCTTATGGATGCTTCCCAGAGAAAAGGAGTATAAAGATAGCAATGCAGAAGCAAGAGTTCGACATGGTACTCCTCCCTCGAGGGGCAAGTTGGAGATAAAGTTATATAAACGTAAGTGACAACAGGGCATCATCAGCCACGGTTAATAGTGCCTTTGAGCTTGGAGATGTTTGTTAGCAGTATCTTTTCTGACTGCCTGGAAGGACAGCAGGTAGAAAGTCTAATCAAAGCTGAGATGATGAAAACAAGAGAAAGCTCGGCTGTGGCAAGTCCCTACAGAGGGCTGCAAAGCAAGCGATACGAACGTTCAGCTGCAACTTTGTACCCTAATAGTCAAACCTACGCAATCTTTATCCAAAAGGGGAGAAATACAGCACGTTTTCCAAAACTGACCTGTGCCAATAAAAACGGGGATCTTAGACTGGAAAAAACAAAACACAGCAGAGAACTCATTTGAATTTAAGATCATGAAACAGAAACAACGGGGCAGCATTTATGCAAACACTTTGCTGTGCTTCGAGGACTGTAAAAATAGTGTAAGTCATCCACACCAAGTAGCTTCTCCCCCTGCCTCCTTCCCCTCTCCCACACACTTATTAAACCTCAGCTGCCTGAACAGCTGGCCACTACTGAGTGTCTCCGCGCAAATCATTGCTGGTGCAAGGGAAAGCACTCCACCTTAGGAGGAAGTTTAGTTGCCAGTAAAGAAGGTAATAAAAGTCTGAATAGCCTTAGATGGGGGCACAGTATGCAACTGGATTTGGGCAAATCACAGGTGACAGTCTCTGCTGCACACACCGGTTTATTTACACTTGTAACTTAAGCGCTGCCTCAACCAGAATAGCTCCAGTCCAGAGTCAATGCCAAAGCCTCTCGCTTCATTCTAATGTAACTCAAACCACATTTGTCATCCTGATGAAAGGAGAAAAAGCAACAAAATAAAAGACATTTTGGATACTGTAAAAACACAGCACAGTCCTCAGCCTTTGTCTCTTTCAGCAAGGGACAATTTCCTCATTTCTAGCTTTTATTTTTTCATATAAGGCTTAGGTTACCTGAAAATCCCTGTCGATTGGCAATGCCCAAGAGGATGATAACAGAAACTTTCAGATCGAGACTAATGGAGCAGAGATGGGCTAGGGGAATACTTCTCGTTCTGAAATTCCAGCATTCAGTGCCCTCCAATAAATCTCATCCCCGGTTCAACTACATGTAAAACAACCATCCTCACCCTCGTTAACGCTCTCCGCACCAGGCAGCTGTCAGGGGTAGGATGAAAAAAAACAAACAAACAAACAAACCCAAAAAAACAAACACACCACAGAAAATCCTTGCTTTCTGCCTGGTCTTACTCCCAGTGGACGCTTAGTATTTCATTTGAATTTGAAAACTGATGAAGCTTTTGCAAAGGAATGTTTATTCTGCCGGGGAAGAGCTGAGGTAGCACGGGTGGGTCCGGGCTGGGTGCAGGGGACAAGTGTCTGTGGAAGAATTCCCGCTGGGCACGGCGGAGAGCGCACTCAGGTCTGCGCGACCGCGGTGCGTTTCTCCACGTTGCATCAGCAGCACCTAAAAAC
>NW_009627002.1:0-782 GCF_000690535.1 Cariama cristata
AAATGAAGCATAACTAGTGCAGAGAGGATCTTAGGATAACATTTTTGGCCTCTCAAAACCCTCTACTAATACCATAAACCCCAAGACTTTAGGAGACTACTGCTTCCTGAATTTTCAGAGTTAGGAAAAGTGGCTACCACAGGTGCTATCAAACCTTGACCTTCTATGCAAAGGCTGTTCATATCACTTTATAAATTGGTTTCTACTTCAGTAGACTGTCATATACAGATATATCTAGCCCACCATTCCTAGTGTGTCTCTGACTTTAATTTACACTCATCCCAAAATAATTATGTGCATTGTAAAGCCGTGAGGAGTCATGACCAGACTTCACATGTGAGTATAGTTGTTTATCACATTTTAATTGTTGTGGAAACATATAGCTAAATCAAATCAAACCTTTCATTTTTCTCCCTTTATGTCTATTATATATTATAGGTGTATTTTCTTCTCTGGAAGCTTGTCTTTTTTCTTTTTCTCTGTTTTTGTGGCGCTTTTTTTTGTGGATTTGAGTTTTTGGGTGGGTTTTTGTGTGTTGTTTTTTTTTTTAAAAAAAAAAAGCTTAGTCTGTGGAATTTAATAACATCTCATTGATACTTGAATTCAGGTCCCATATTTTGTATCCCTGAGAGTGTGTTGTATTGTAATTTTTCCCTTTTTGATTGAAAGTGTGCAATAAAATTGTACAAGAAGTGCTATAGACCCATGGTAACTAATCTATTTGAGCCTGAGAGCTAAAGACAGTGCTTCAGAATATTTAAGGGCCAATCTTGGAAGAATAA
>NW_009627003.1:0-21705 GCF_000690535.1 Cariama cristata
TTTTTTTCCCCACCCGAAGTAAAAGGGTGAAGCAGGATGAAGCGTGTTTCTTGTGGAGACTTCAGGAGCCCGGTGGTGCGGGCCTGTCCCACCCCGTGTTTTCCCTGGATTCGGGATTTCCCAACGGGGTGTGCGGCCGTGATGGTAACAGACGGGAGAAAACACAGTTATTGTTCGATAACTCTTTCTTTTTAAATAATAAAGCTGCTTTCCAGTACTTCTCTTGAAGACAAAGACTGTGCTGAATAGCTTCCCATGGGTTATTTAGTAACCAGTATTCATCCCTTCCTAGTGTCTGTGACTAAGCTAACTTTCAGGACTGTCAAATTATAAAATAAATTATTACTCTTCTCCGTTTAAAAATTTAAAAAGTAGCTCATTATAACATCAGACATTTCACCTTGAAGTCAAACCGAAAACACAAGCACTTAAATGCTCTGTGAGCTTCTGACAAAGCTCAGCATAAAGAACTGTATTTAACTGGTACAGCTCTAACGTATGATCAAAAAAATGATGTTGAAATGATGTTACTGTGTCTTCTTAAATGTTGTGGTGGGGCAGTAGTGTAGCTGATGTGTTCTTGAGCTCCTGCGCGGGGTGCTCCTGTGAAGCAGTTTCAGTCTTCTCATTAAATTCTGCAACGCTAGAATCCTGCATTTGATTTCGATTCATTTCTGTAACCGTGACATGGAAAGAAGCAGTAAATACATCTAAGAAAACCAACCATTTTAAAATTTATGTGTCTTGCATTGTAGAGAAGCAAATGTAATATTGGAAGCAGTGCTTTCATTGACAGCTCCGTGATCCAGTATATTTAATAGAAAGTAACTATTTGCAAAACAACTCTCATTATCTTGTTTTCCCAACACACTTTGGTCTTGTATATAAAAAGTATAAAGCTTTAAGTGTATGAAGTTCATTTAAAGAGTCCAATTAGTTCTTAGTCACCTCTTCACTGTGTTAACTTTACTTTTACCTTGAAATCCTACTAAGGGGAGAACAAATGCAGTATGTCAGCTCATGAAGGTAACAGGCTGGAAGTGAGCCTTGGGAGAGAGGCTTCTTACCTTGCCCTGGAATATTTTTGACTTTTTCTGTAATCTCCTTCTAGAAGTATGATGCTATGAACACAATAACAATAAAAGTACAGTTTTGTTTAAATTTAAAGTGTCTGCTGTTGTTCTGGCAGATACCTGAAGGTAACTAAATATGACTCAAGATTTTTCCCGTTCTGAAGAAGACAGATTTTAGTCTGAAACTTTTCAGCTCCAGCATCAGACTTCGTTTCTGGTTTAAATCCAACGTGGTATCTACATAGGGCGTAACGACCGCCGGTTTTAAAGCCCTTTCTCCAAAGAAGTTGTGCATCGCCGTAGCGGCTGGAAGCCAAAGCAGCATTCCGCTCACCGAGCCAGACAGGTGGGAGGACAGGCACAGAAGAGAAGCACAAACCAGCAGCTCTGGCTGGGTTAAGTCCTGGAAGCGTTCAAATACTGAACTATTTTTGTGAAGGAGAGCAGGCAGCTAGTGCCAGATCGGAGCAATGACAAATGAAACCAGCTGCTTTCCTTGCCTCGCTGATGGATTGGTGCACTCCCTGATGGTGGGGGAAGCCATCTGCTCCCACTGTCAAACGTCAGTAAAGAAATTAGAAATTCTGTCAGAAAATTAGTCCTCCAGTCAGTGCAGCGCGCCATGCCTGGTTTGGGACTTGGCAGTTTCATTGATCGAGGTGCTGTTTCTGTATTAGGACACTGCCCCAGTGATTTCCCCTCTGCTTAATTCCGACTTTTTCGTGGTATCTTTTATCTTAGTGTCTGCAAAATTTGGATAAACTTTGGCCTATCAGGAAGGGACATTGGCTGAAACTGAGCTTTTACACTGCATTATAAAAAAGCAGTAGTGAAAGTGCAGACATTTCAATCTTGATTCCTTTTAAGATTGTGCTAGTTTTGGCTGGATAAAGTTAATTTTCTTCACAGTAGCTGGTGTGGGGCTGTGGTTTGGATCTGTGCTGAACACAGTGTTGATAACCCAGGGATGTTTTCGTTGTTGCTGAGCAGGGCTTACCCAGAGCCAAGGCCTTTTCTGCTCCTCACCCCACCCCACCAGCGAGGGGGCTGGGGGGGCACAAGGAGTTGGGAGGGGACACAGCCGGGACAGCTGACCCCAATGACCCAAGGGATATCCCATACCGTATGGCGTCATGCTCAGCATATACAGCTGGGGGGAGAAGAAGGAAGGGGGGGACATTGGGAGCGATGGCGTTTGTCTTCCCAAGTCATCGTTAGGGGTGATGGAGCCCTGCGTACCTGGAGATGGCTGAACACGGCCTGCCCATGGGGAGTGGGGAATGGATTCCTTGTTCTGCTTTGCTTGTGTGCGCGGCTTCTGCTTTCCCTATTGAACTGTCTTTATCTCAACCCACGAGTTTTCTCACTTTTATCCTTCCGATTCTCTCCCCCATCCCATAAGGGTGAGTGAGCGAGCGGCTGGGTGGGGCTGAGCTGCCAGCTGGGGTTAAACCATGACAAAGATTAAAAAGATTTAAGACAACTCAGCTGATATGTTATGGAAACATGTAAGTTTTAAAAAAAAATTGTAAAAAAATCAGAAAATTAGTAGGAATTGTAATAAACATTACGCCCACTTTTCACCTGTGACAGTCTAAAGGTACTTCAAAGTATTAGGTGTAGGTATAAATATATATGCTGAATGTATCCCAGTTTTGCATCTGCTTTCAGATTTTTAATATTTTTCAGATTTTGAATATAGTGCTACTAACTGAAGAAACTTGAAAAAAATATTTTTAAATGCTGAATTGCAGTAACTTCTTGGTCTCAAAAATCCAGCTGCTTCTGTTGGTTACAGGAGGAAGCACGGCACCATAGATGTACTGTAATTTTCTATTTAACACTTATGGGCTGGGCTAAAAGCGTATACTCAAATCATGCTGCTGTAATACAGTGTGATACAGCCTTGGATGCCTCTACGCAGGAACATGAATTTCAGTTCAGGGAGGCCAATCTGATTAGCATTTCCAGTGCTCATTTCAAAATACTGATTTTTACTGAAGTTGCTCTAGTATAATGATTAATGAATTACTGTCAGTCTCATTTCCATTTTGTGAGCTAACAAATATGCCTTCACAACTACGGTACACACAGACAGTCAGAGCAGTTTTGTGTTCCCTCTAATCTGGCTTTTCAGTCACAGATTAAAGCAAAAGGGAAACTGAAGAAGAACGTCGTCGCCTAATTCCTGAGAGCATAGCAAGTATTGAAGTATTGTTAAAGCTGTCAGTTTAAATATTATCTGCACTAGAAATACAAATTTTTCTAAGGCAACAATCTTCTGCTCAAAATTTATGGAAATATCTAATGTGACAGTTGAATGACTGTATTTTCCATCTTTTAATTTGTCTCATGAGTCCAGAATTAAACAAGATTTACTTTCCATTTGAGTCAGGCCAGTATCGGCTGTTGGTACTATTGTCAGTAAGCTTTTTGTTCCTTTTTTGGTTATACAGATGAAACTTCTTTCTGCAACTCCAGGAAAAATTGTTTGTGAAATGAAAGTAGAGGAGGAGCATACAAACAGAGGTGGCACATTGCATGGAGGTTTGACAGCCACGCTGGTGGATGTGGTGTCAACAGCAGCGTTGCTGAACACAGAAAGAGCAGTGCCTGGGGTCAGTGTGGACATGAACATCACGTAGGTATCACCCACCACGTTTACCAGAACATACTAACTTTTCTTCCCCTAACACGGTATTCACTCCATTGCACCTCATTTCTGTGCTGTAGTACTCACTTTTAAAAGGTGTTTTCTTTGGTTTCCGAAGTCTTGTTTTGATAAATTAAGGAGGGATTGTATTTGGGGATACTGCCATTTGGTTGCAAAATTCAAGCTGTACTTTCTTAAACTTTTATTTGTTACACACATTTAAGAGTCAGTGCCCATTCATTCATAGAATGTAAAGGGATGTTGATATGTGGTAAATTTTAGTCTTGCAAAATTGGCTCAACTTCTGTCTTCGCTTGTGAAGATACATTACCCAAGATCTAGGGTAAACAGCTTTCTACAAACCCTTTTTTAGTATTAGTCCAGAAAAATGTTAAAACAGGAGAAATACTTACACAGGAAACAGCTTAGCTGTGTTGTATGCTGATTTAAAGGGTGAATTACAGATTGAATCAGAATTTCTCAGTGGAGGAAAATTCCTTTGCTCTAGGTCATTTAAAGGTAGTTTTATATTGAAAATCGTTCTTCTTGTAATGCAAATCTAAAGCACAGTGTCTTTAAAAAAAAAAATCGTACTTCTTCAAAGAACAACCTTCTTTGATAATGCTATTATAGCTTGTCAGCCTTGATTCATTACTTTTAACAAAGAGATTATGACTGATTGGAATTAAAGTAATCCTACTTGGAATAACTAACACAGAGCATTAAAACTCTTGGGAAAGTAACCCCTCATCAAAACTGTCTTTAAAAAACCAAAACAAAACGCTTTAAAAGTGTGTGGGGTAATCTGTATCTTTACCATGTTCCCTCCTTTCACCCCCAGCACCTTCTGATTTCTCCACTGGGCAGGTGGGACTGGAGCTTAAGCTTTATACTACCATTGTGACAACTAGAAAATTACTGAAAATGAAAACCCGAAATTCTCCTATAAATATGGTTTTTTTTCCCTACGGTAGTATAAAGAGAGGCCAACGTCTGAATTATTTACACTATCAAGTATGCCTACCCAGTTACCTAAGGGCTAAAACCTTAAGAAAGTGCTCTCTCTGGAGGTGATCCAAAACGATTGAGTAGCATAACCTGTAGGAAGTGTTATGTGAAGCAGTATTAATAGCTTTGTTTAACCCAGGCTACTGCTTTCATTGAACAAGTGAGATGATTGGATATCCAATATTGCTATAATACAACGTTTTCCTTTTTGGGAAGGAGCTTTTTAAAAAGTTGGCATGAGGAAGCTATTTCAGTAATGGAAAGAATAGAGACACTTTTTTTTTTGTTTTTAAATCACAAGAGGATCAGCAGCAGCCTGTGAGAATGAAACAAGACTCATGTAAATAAAAACAAAGAGTTATCTAAATGAATGGAAACAGCGTTAAACCTGGGAAGTTTGAAGGCCTCCCAGATTTCCACGACTTTTCTCTGATGAGGGTATGGGAAGCAGTTAACCTATGCTTCGGTTCTATACAGAAATGACCTTCTGGAGCCTTTGAAACAGAGACATTTTGCAGCTGAACCAGCCAGACTTGTTTAGAAAGGCTGTAGGGAGCCAGCAGTGGCTGGAATAGGACTTGGAGCTGAACTTTTAACTGAGGTCTTTGATAACTAATTGTTTCTATTCCAAAATGGACCTTTCCTCAGTACCAAGCCAATGGGTTTCTTTCTGTCCTCTGTTTTCTCAGAGAACTCATACTGAATTACCACTGCAGTACTTAGAGGAACTCAAGGACTTTAAGAAGTGGGGATTTGCAAGCAGGCAGTTAGAGAGAGATGTGTCTTTATTACTCACTCCAGTTCCCTTCATGATAATCTAAAATGCAGGAACGTTCTTGGATTTGAGCTCTGTGCAGCCTCTTACCTGTTCATTTTGTTCTTCATTAAAGATATACTTCTGCTGCTAAGATTGGAGAAGAGATACTGATTACAGCTCAGATTTTGAAGCAAGGAAGAAATATTGCATTTGCCAGCGTGGATTTAACAAATAAGGCGACAGGAAAGTTAATTGCACAAGGTAGACATACAAAGTATCTAGGAAATTAACATAAGAAAGTAATCCAAAAAAAAAATAATGTTGGGTTTAAGAATGCCACATAGAATTATTTTCTCATTTATGCAATAAGACATCATCTGCACAAAGTTGTGATAGTCTACATAAAGTGCATTTGTCTCACTCTCATAATAAACGAACAAATTTCTTAATTACCACCAGTATTGCTACAAGCCTAAAATTAGTGCCTGTTTGGGGATGAACAACAGAGTGTGATAGCATGGGGATGCACCTGGCTTTTTTTTTTTTTCATCAAGATAGCAGAAGGGAAGAGCCTGTCAACAAGCCATATGGCTTACCAGCATGACAGTGTTCTAAGAGATCTCAGTTTTCGTTGCCTGTGGTGTCGTCAGGTGACAAAGCAACCCTGTCCTCAGGCCCATCACAGTCCCATTCAAACACCACTATATATGCTTACAAACTACACTGCTTGTTCTGTAAGATGGTAGTACAGAGTAACATCGTTTGAAACTGGTTTGAAAGTGTAAAGCAGGCTAATACAAAATGTAATTTACTGATGGTGTAACAAATTCAAAAGTATTCAATAAAGCTTTCTCCAACTACCTTTTTAAAGATTATTTAGTAGTTTTGTAATCTCTTTGCACTGAGTAAAAGCTCGCCAGGAATGGTTGAGAGAGGGTGTGGTGGAACCCTTGTACACAAATTCACCTGAGATTTCATCATCTCCCTGTGATTCCTGAACATAAAAATGCAGGTACATCATCAGGGCTTTTCAGCTCTACCTACCTGAAGTTCTAACTACATTTGTTTAAAAATCATCAGCTGAGAATTAGGGATGCATCAAAATAAATTTGGCAAGCCTTTCGTCAGGCTAAGGCTGTAGATTGCCTGAGTTGGGTTGAATGTGGCAGAGTTAAACTGCAGTTCGTCAGCTGAAGACTTGTCTCCTCATGCACTGTTGTGGACAGGTTTTAACTGCTTTCTTCAAACTGATGACAAACAATCCTTGGCAAGGCTATCGCACTGTAAGAAAAACAGCGATGCTACATACGCAGTGCAAGTTTACATGAACCATGACCTTAGTTTTTCTTCTCTAGTGGGAGATTTGAAAAAGTTAATCTACACTAGTAAAGGGCATGCACAATTCTTTTTGTCATGGAAGTTGACTCACTGTCTTCAGTGATTTGAATTTTGTGATTAAATGTGCAGTCAGGGCTTTTTTTGTGCATTCCTAAACCTAAAGAAATAATTTCCTGTGAGTTAAGTGACCTGTTCATGCAGACTAATTTTCAACATGAACAAGTTTACTAATATATCGGCAATCTTTCCAAAACAACTTTCAAGCAAGTGATATAGCTGATAATCTACCCTTCAATGGAAGTTCTCTAAAAAAATGCCTACAGTGGGCTCAGGCTATCAGCATGTATTTTTGCTGCAAGTTTGGAACAGTTGTTTGTGGTATACAAGTTCTCAATCAAAGCTTTTTCTCTGAGACTGTCCCAGAAGCGTACATGGGTTACATGCCTGTGGCTAGTTGAACTTGTAATAGCAGCATCCTCTTTTCAGCAGTACGTTCGTAATTATTTTTACCCCAGTACTCGCACTCATGCTCAGAACCGTCCCTCAATCCTATTTATAGAAACAAAATACTCCGCTAAAGCAGTTCTGTGAAGATACTTATTAGAGAAGCAACCTTTTTTATTTTAAATCTTTGCTCAGCAGAACTATATGCTTCACTGTATTAAATTGTTTCTCACTTTACAGCTTCCTCTGCCTGGAGCTCTATTATGAGTCTTAAGCATTTCCAGCTCCTCCACCATTACTAGGATAAGCAGAGAGGATCCATCATAGCACGTGGACACACCTAGTGGGTTTAGCAATTGCTGACACAGGTTGTTTTCCTATTAACATGTTCTGGCATCTCCAGTCATCTTTTTTTTCCTCATTCTTAAGTTTACTGGTTTTCTTCCGTAAGTTACCCATGTAGTAAAGTGCAAGTAAATAGAAGTGAGGATTAAAACTGCTTCTCCAACTACTATAAACCCACTCTCCTCACTGGAACTATTCAGACTATTACCTGAAGTAAAAGGCAGAGGGTGAGAAGGAAGGAGGTGCTGAATTCAATACGTGCCAGAAGATCCAGAACGCTCTCAGCTCTGTGTGCTGGGGCAACTCCGTCCTTGTGCAACCGTCCCACTGCAACTCCACATGACTTGCCTCAATCAAAGCTGGCTGCCTCAGGAACCTACCGTAGTGAAATGGTCTCATTCTATCACTTAGCATTCATCATATCTACGTAATTACAACGGAAAAGCATCCAGGCAAATTAAGAGTGGCAAACCTCAACATGGCAACAACGGTACCCTCCTGTTCCCATTCGAGCCTGGCAAGGACTGTTGCAAGCTGAGTGAGAAACAGGAAAAAAACCTTTCCTGAAGTAACAAGTGAATTCTCTTCTCCCTTATAACAGACTATTCAACACAGTATTTCAGTGCTGCCTAATTAATAAGAGGGACATCATTAATATGCAGGCCAGTTATTTTAGAACCAGTTCATGAAACTGGTTATTTTAAGACAACTTTGTCTGTTATCCCTTCACCACCAGCAGCATGTTGACCTCGTAATTTATTTTACAACTTAACTTAGGCTTGGAGATGATCTTAAAAGGAATTGTCACCGTTGAGCTTGCTTAGCTCTGGGAGTAAACTGGCAAACATCAGACTTCATATTTGGAAGTGTTTTTACTGATTTCACTCTAACCTACACGTTGAAAAATCTGTATCTTACCTTAGCTGAGTCTCAAAGGAACTAACGGAAAAAAAAGTTACCATAATAAGGACAAATGGTAAATGGTTCCTCCTGGCATCAGGACAAACAGATCTCCTGTGGGCTTGACCTCATTCCATCACTGCAGATTTAGGCACAATTCCCTTACAAGCAAGCAAATGAAGTGAATTGATGAGATCATCTTGTGAGTCTTAGTGCACCACATTACATATCCAATAACTGACAGACAGCTGTAAGCTCTGTATCTTAACAGCTGCAAATGAGACCATCCCTCCTATATTGTGCTGTTTATTTTTGAATCTTTTTTTTTAAATGCACCAAACACCTACACCATACTCCTTGTTGTCTAGAGGTCTGTCCTTAATGGAGGGCCACACTTCTCACATAGTGGTCCGTGACACGTTGTGGAACAGTTTGTCTCTATCAGTTAAAGTAATTGCAGCTCCCCACTTGATGCAATATATTGGTCAGCCAACCGTTTCATGCCGGTTTCACATCACCGCTATTGCACAAATGCATTCAGACTGACACCTGGGTATTCACACCATGGTAGAACTGTGCGTTACCAATCCCTTGAGAAAATGAGGAATCAGAACAGGATCATTCCCACTGGCACTTAAAACCAAGAGTCCAGATACTAATCAGGTCAAATACCAATCACAGATTAAGGTGCTGTGAGGAGGGATTTAGTCATTAAGGATTCTAGCTCTCGGAAAGAAGAACTTGTAGAAGAGTGTCAAGGAAGGACGTCACTGCTGAAACAAGCTTTAATCTGTCACAACTCCCTGTTACTTTCAGGTTGAGCCACCCGTCACAGGGGTGTCATGGCTGAGCTGCTTCACCAAGGTTAATCTGCCAATTTAATTACGAGCTAGTTGGTTCACAATTCTCAAATCCGTAAGCACTACTACCTAAAGGGGATGGGGGAGGTTGTAGGAATGAGGTCTGAGGCCGTGAGATCTGTAGCGACGCGATTAATGAGGTGTGGTAGTTGCATGATGCTGATGGAATTAACAGGCTGATGACGGGGGCGACAGGCTATGAGGCAGAGGCCAGACAGCCCTTACTGCTGTATCAGCCAGATAGAAGGGGGAGTGATAGTAACCTGGCATGGTTCCCTTCCTCCCTTGCCCAAGACCCACAGCCTGACCAAAGATAATCAACACCCTCGTTATCCCACATTTACATATGAAATAATACACCAGACTGAGAAAGTGGCTACCTACCCCCGACTGTGACAGCATCAACAGGTAATTTAACTGCAGTCTCACCTCCATATCTCCCAAAATACAAATTCAGCATTTGAAATCCTCCATGGCAGATGAGAATACAACCCCACTTTGCGGACAAGTCAACACACTTGCCTCTCTCTCCTCCCCACAGCAGGTCGCCTCTTTGGTAAGGTCTGCGCCTCCAACTACATCAGATTAAACCCAGGTAGAAAATATATATTTAGCGCTACTGCACTAAGTGTAAGCTTCAATAAACTACACCTATTTGTGCATCTGGCCGTGTTAGTTCAGTGAACACGACCGGACTTAAGTGTGTCATGCTATTTGTGCATCTGGCCGTGGTAGTCCACGGAACACAACTAGACTTGTAGCATATCGCACTGTTTGTTCATCCGTACTCATGATGGCTCCATTTAACCCCAAATTGGCTATTGAACGCAACTAGATTTGCAGTGCTGTATTGGGTATCACTCAGAATCTAAGTTCAGCCGCCCCCAGCCCCTCCAACATCTGAAGACAAGCTGAAACACAAGGGGGTTTATTTTCTGCCAAGTTTTGTTACGCTTTAACGCAACAGGGGGGCGGGCAGAATTAGGCCGTTAAGTAACTGGTCTGAACAGCAGTTCAATCCTGTTCCGCTTCATTGACTGGCTCTGAGCCACTGCCAGAGCATACAGAAGAATTTCCAACTGCATTTTATCACTAACCATTTCAGAATTCTTTATCTGCAGAAGCCATTTAGCCAGTAGAAAGAAACCCCAAAACCTCCCCCTTACTCCACTGTCCATGGGAATGAAGAACAAAGCACCTTGATTCCTATTTTGCTACTTAAGAGTTCAGGGACAACACGATGACAGTTATTACCTTCGTGATTCTGTAATGCATTCACTGGATGACTGCTGTTACCAGATCCCCTGCTCCCAAGCTGCCATGGTTGTGGGGCACTGCACCATATACAGTTCTTGCCTAAACCAGAGTAAATCACCTGCAAGCTCTGATCAGAGATGACACATTGGCTATCCTCCAGAAATACAACCAAACAAAAAACAACAACAAAAACCCCAACTTCTGTTCACTGAAACAGTACCTGGGGCTGTACCACTGTATTAAGATTCTGGATCCTTTGATTTCTTTTGCTTAAAAGCAGTGGCTGCTTGAATAGATTTCAAGAGTCCAGAAAAACAGCTTGCAGAGTGAGTGTTCTAGCATACAGTAATCGTGCTCAAATTAAGGGACTTTTCCATACGTAAATCCTTTCCAAGCAGAACTAGGTCATAGATACCTTCAGCCCTAAAATCGCTTCAGTCAGCCCTGCAGAAGTCGTGCTTCCTTATCACTTCCCTTGCTTCAGTTAAGCTGTAGAGCTGACGCTCCCCTCCACAGCACCAGCGCTGTGCAGTCGGCCTTGGCAACTCCCGGCCGCGACGCACACATCAGACAGCAGTACCTGCCACCGCAGATCCAACCGCCCTTTCCTCCTCAGTCATCCTGACGGCAGAGTTCACCTGTACTCCAAGAACACCACAACACGGAAGATTTCAACACCAAATAAATACAAAGCACAAATACAGCCAAATAAATACAAAGGATGCCTCAAATATCCATGCTAAACTTTTCTCCCTTTCGTAAAACACTATTAAAACTCTTTACCTCATTAATTCGTTCCAGAAAGCTGTTCCAGAATCTGTAGGCTTATACAGCCTCTGAATTTGCTGCTGCAATAAATGCAAAACTAAAAATTGGGGAAGCTTCCAGGCTAGTAAAAGAAAATAGCAAGTAAGTAAACATGGACCACATGTCTATCTGCTTAGTGGATGTAAATGTCATCTAGTAATTCTTGACTTTAACAACTATCATGCTAGTGGCAGGAACCTTAATGTAATCTTAAATGAAGCCTGTAACAGTCCGCTAGAATAATCTCACACTTAAAGAGAAAAAAAAACCTTGAGTGACAGTTCTCACTATTCACCCCCTCCCTCAGATCCAGATTTAACAGGAGATGGCATTCATTAACTGCAAGTAACCTAAAGACTCGGCACATGACAAGTAGAAGAAAAATGCAGTGTTCTCCTGGCAGCAAAACAGAAAAGGGCAGGGAAGGACACCTGTAGAGCTCACAAGCTGGAAGTATGTACAAGGAGCAGGAGTTTATAAGCACTTTTATCAGGTTTTAAAGTAATTTTAAAACTACTATGTTATGCCTTAATGCATTGACAAAAAGATGTGGTCATTCACAAGGACCATAGTGCCTGCCTGTAATGCAGACTGATCCTCTATTTGTTTTGTATTTCGTAAATACAGATCAAGTAGACCTTTCAGAGATTTCATTTTTTAAAAAGGCTCAGAAATGCAAACTGGCAAAATTACCATCTTCCCACCAGCTTTGTTTCTAATAGGCTTAACATTTTGCTATGCAAAAAATCAACTTCTAGCAAGAGATCAATACCGTGATCTAAAGCTTTCAGTGCTCAAAAATTAGTTCGAGTAACCGATTTTCTTCTTTAAGAGAAACACTGCATAATCCCAATGTGTTTCTAGTACCTGACGTATCACTTAACAGGCAATTTTAGGGTAACAAAATAGCTTTTGAGAAGCACGTTATGCTTTGAGACACAGGCGACAAAAGGCATCAACTGCAAACTAGCTACGGGCCTCAATGTTTGGGCAACTCTTGTACAGGCAGTTTTGTTCACCTTATCCTATTTTCAGTAACATTTGTGCAGTGGAAAAAGTCTGAACAGTGAAGGCAAACTATACAGCCATGTACAGGCTATGACATTTAAGAAGTTTCTCCTCGCCATCTGGGAAGCACCTGACACAAGCTTCCTTCCCTTCACCAGACACTTCATTTAGATACAAGAGATTTAACCAGCCTCCATCTACCTAATTTTGCTGCCTCCAGAGTTACCCCTGCCCCATTTGCACTGGCCAAGTTCAAACAACAAATCCTCAAGCAACAGCCTGGTAAAACGCCGATATTCAGGTGAGATATTGAGCGTAATTCAATTCTTGGTATTAGCATAAATCAAAGGAGCCACACAAGCAGTTGACAGCAGGGAGTAACCAAAATTGTCTTATAAAAAAAGCCCTTTTTGTATTTACAAACAGCTCCAGTTTACGCAGTCACAAACTGTGCTTTGTAAACATTAGTTTTGCAAGATCAAATCTACACTTTGAAGTTAAGAAAGCCTACCAAAAAGGCACCAAGCTGGTATCAAGAGGGCCTGAACCCAAAAGCTAGATACTATGAACTGCTTCCATTCACTTCTGAAGGGCATTCTGCTAAAGTTTGCTGAACAACATTCTGAGATTGAACTCGAAGCTCCATTCAGAAAGAGCGGGACAATCTCAAGTTTAAGCTTTTCCCTAAAAAGTCATCCTGTTTAAGTGGAGAAAGAGACACCTTTCAAAGATGCCAAATCATTTAAGAACACACTCTCATACACATCTCTCCCCAAGATTCTCAAGCTCTGAAGCCTGTTGTTCCCCTTTATCTTTTTTTTTTCCATGAGCTACATGATGCAGATAGCTATCAACTCACCCTGATAGCACAGCAAAAGCCTAACGTTTGTTAGCTGGGTAGAATAGACCACATTGCACAAAATTAGCGTTATACAACTACGTTCTCCAAGAAAGCACAGTATTATTCAACGCTGGGATCACTGTCACAAAGAACAAATTATTAGCCGGTGTGCCTTATGCACCCCATGCAAAACTAAAAAAGCTATTAAACTGAACAGGTTGCTCCCTGTAATACAGAGAATTAAAGTTACGGATCATAGCATTGCTGACGCTTAGAAGGCACTGTACACAGCCACTCAAACCAACACCTTGAGGCTTCTTCCATGCATGAATGAAGAAAACTAAAATTCCTAGTGCAAGAACTACTACGTCATTTGCTTTGCTAACCAAGAGAACCATGGCCATATTCTGACTGCTGTGAGATGATGTCCAAAACAGCAAGTTAAGAAGAAACAAAGGGATTGCACTTAGGAGGCAAAATCCAAACTCATGGATCTTGAATGTTCAAGACCCTACAAAACCTCTCTCAAGCTTCATGTGGACACTTGGTGTTATGCCTACAGGCCATTCAAAGAAGGGGCACTTAAAGATCAGAAATTTTAAGAACTATTAGCAGGTATGGTGGTTACTAAACATTCTAGAAAGTCTTAGCATTCTGTACAGCAGCATTTTCAAGATACTTCTTTAACTTACGGCATTCATTAATGTGAATTGCAGCTTTCAGGTGGTGTTTTTCCAGGGTGTTCCAGTTTAACCTGTAGGACCATATGACCAAAGAACTAAAAATATCCACGTACCAACTAAAAATATCTATGTGCCAATACAATAGTAGGCTAGTAATTTGATTATTTCTGGCAGCTGCTTTTCAAAACAAACACATTGCCCACATTTCTAAGAGCACCTTTGCCACTAATCTTTGTTAATACCATTTTACAGCCTGTACATTTTCAGTGTTTGCAATGGGCAACACCATCAAGATGCAAGACACTACTAAAATTGAATTCATAGGATTTCCATAAATAAAACCAGTCATCTTTCACCTAATTTATTTAAGTTCCAATTTTTTCCAATTCCAAACAAAAGCTAAATACAAGTTTTAAACAGGTAAGCACTAGTTTTATCCAAGGGAGCAGGCTTATGCAGTTTTACTCCAGTAAAGTACTCAACCCTTAAGCAGAGCCTTCTTTGTCATCAAAACTATACAGTAGTCTTCCTTTTATCATTGCACAATCTTAAAATATTCCATCAGAACCAACTTTTGACACTCCAAACACTATTTTACATTGGTTTATAATGTCTGTTCCAAAAGAAAAAAACCACAATGGGTTTTCCATAACAAATGTTTTAGAAACCAGTATTTCCTGCACAGTTCACCTGCAAGTTTACAAGTCTCAACTCTCAAGAAAAAATAATCCTCTACCAACATTGTTTCTGCAGCTATTATTTTTACTTTATTTTTAGCTGCTTTAGCAACTTCAGACTCCAGGTCTGCCTCATCTGTATAAATGCATCCAACTCAAAAGAATACCTTCATACAGTTATACAGCAACTTGGGGAAAGAGATCCTAAACGGAAGTGCCAGTAAACTTAGACATGGCCCAGCAAAACAAAAGAGGCAAAAAATGCCTACACATTAAATGAGATGCTTTTTTTTTAAAGAAAGATTTCTTTCCCGCATTTACTCCCTACCATAAA
This sequence comes from Cariama cristata, assembly GCF_000690535.1. Taxonomy (NCBI): domain Eukaryota; kingdom Metazoa; phylum Chordata; class Aves; order Cariamiformes; family Cariamidae; genus Cariama; species Cariama cristata. The sequence goes on from NW_009627003.1 coordinate 14,986, forward strand.
AGCCACTTTTCTGTTCATTAAAATGAATGATAGTGCTCTTTGATACAATCGTTAACAGCAAAGCTGTAAGGCTTTTATACCCGTTACATTCACTTCTCACTCTCCAAATACTGATGGTTAACATTACAGATGTTAGGGGGCATGACCAGCACAAATGGGAACACCACCACAAATGATCACCTTGTGCTTTCTGATACATTTGTTTCAGTGTACAGTCCCTTCATTTCACATTTTAGTAAGATGCTGATGCAGTGCAGAAGCGTGCAGAGCATCCTCTCTTTCACAAGGTCCATGCAGAAAACATCTTAAAAAAAAAATTGTAAAGTTCTGAGATACAAATGACAAAAAAAATCCAGGATGATCAAGTTTCACAATGCATAGTGTTCTGAACATGAGTCCATTTTCTTCTAAATTCTGAAAGAATAAAGTGGTGAGGAAAGTGAAAATCCACTGCTGCATTCTGTGATCTTCCCCATTTTGCTGGCCAGTACCTTACTCCGGCATGTAAGGACAGAGGTGATCCTCTATGGTACCAACCGTCCAGTGAGTGAGCTGCTCCTGTGGCAGGTACAGGCAGATGCTGCATAACTTGAAGATTGTAGCTTTGTTTTTTGGAGTCTAGAGGCAAAGGAAACCCAAAGAAAAGCTATTAAACATGGAAGTTAACTCAAGACTAATAGGCAGACTCCCAGCAGATCCGGCCCAACTATTTGCTTGCTGTTGGTTGTGGAGAAACATCATAGACATTTAAAAGCCGCTATTCGATCTGTATAAACAGCCTGAACTCAAAATCACTCTGTGACCTCTAACGCCTAAAATATTTTCACTATTCTGTTCATTCTTCACTTGAATAATTTCTGTAGTATCACCCAAATTAAGCCAATGTTTTAATTTTTCCCACACACTGTTAAGTCTGTTTTAGAAATTATTTAATTTCTAATACAAGAACATTAAATTAATTCTATGTGAACACATCTGTGGCCCATAGCTAGTTTTTGCATGTGTGTATCCTTATAGCATAAGTTTCCTCTGAAACTGCTGAAATGCAAGCATGAATGCATGATCAATTTTTCTACTTGGGTATTCTGCAGTAAAATCACTGATGTTCCTAGGAAGAGAAAGCATTTTATGGTTAAAACACATTTGTTAAAAAGAGGGACAAGATAAGTTTACCTGCAAGTGCTGTCTGTCAATGAAGAGAAACACTGACTGGTTAGGGTTGTTGACAACAATTCCAGTCTTGTCCTTTCGGCTCAGAACATGCAGAAACTGTTTTTCATAGTCACCGTGATGAAATTCAAACTTGGCCTGCATTGTGTGTGGGAGGGGGAATAAAATATTTATTAAGCTAAAGCTGACATTCAACCAACTAATTTCCTTCAATCTGGGGCTTTACAACCACTTTTATTACTTTCCTTTTCTCATTTACGAAAAACAGAAATTGGGGAACACAGCAACAATGACACACTTGAGTCCTGGCACAATTTAAAGAACTCCCTAGTTTCATTCTGCCAACACTGACATTAGTCATTGCAATGACGTATTAACAATTCAAAGGTGCAATTTTAACTGCATATATAAAACCAGATTTAGCTTGTTGTGGCAGAACACCCCTGTGCATGAACAACACCACATTTCTTCCAATAACTTAATATTATTGCAGAACCAGCACAGAATAGACATATAACACTGTTAAAAACATGAACACAAAAAGCTAAAGCTGGCTACTGAAAAAATAACATAAAATGTCTGAAATTCATTTCAAGGTAAAATTATAATGCAGAAATTCCATCCATCTCAGACCTTCTTCATATAAGAAAATACAGCAACTTGGGATGCTCACAGAACCTTAATGACACCATCATATCTAGACAAAGATTCAGTTGTACCAAGAGCCACATCTAATCCACTTCTACAAATACTAACACGATATATGTATTTATAAATACATGTCATTTGCAAAGGTCCTTCAGACATTTAAATTTTGGAAGTGATAATATAACAGTGCATAAAGACAGGAAGCAGAATTTGGCATTCAAAACATTGAGTGCTTTATTTATAAAAACAGCGTACTTTCTAACATCCACAGAAGTCACATATCTTACCAACTTACTGCTTAAGAGAAGAATACTTATCCTCCCTTCCAGGTCTAAGTTACTTATTGAAGTGAAAAAACAAAACCAAATACCTGAACAGGCCTAAAGGGTTCATCAGATCCCTTCCACCGAGAAAACAGGAGACAGACTATCTTCTCAATATCATTACGAGGCCAAAGAATGAAGTCCATCTCCTGGGTACAGCCGATCACATCCTGTAAGTAGTAAAGTTCTGTACTTACGTTCCCTCCATTAGTCAAAGACACAGATAAGCAACTTATCTATACAGGCACATAATTTAAGGTGGTACTTATTACCCCATTTGTGTAATTTTCCATTTGTGTTATTCATGGGACAACTAAAGTCTTCCCTGCCTTCCACTGAATTTTAGTATCAGCATCCAGTTAATATAAATTCCAGCTTTAAGAAAACATTAGCAAAGACTATCTATCTTCCAATATTCATAAAACAAAACCACCTAGTCATGCAGCAAGAGCTGTTGCAAGAATTTACACGTGCCTACTAAAGGACAAGGATGGCAAGAAGATACAATTCCCAAGGCATATTTGAATAAGACAGATGAAAGGTAAAGCTTGAGCACTAAACAGAATTTCAAAATACATATGCTATTACCCTTCAAACCAGACCCCATAAACACATGCCCGCAGAACCCTCGCGCAGCCGAAGAGTTGAGAAAATAAAAAAAAAAGCAGGATTAGCCTTAAGATTCTCAAAGAAAAGCACAGGTGTTGAAAAACTAAAATTCAGCAAGTGTGAGAGGAACTTTACCCTGCGCATAGACTGGTAGCGGGGTGCATGAAGCTGTACTACATCCTTCTGCAGAAGCTCTAAGGAACTTTCCAAAGAATAGCTGGAATCCCGCACACCTTTCAGGATATTTTCTTCATAATTATTGGTCATGACTGGTATCACTTCAGACACTTCAAAAAGCGCTGACTTTTTCTTCTAAAAAAAAAAAGCACAAGTCACATTAAGATTACAATCCTTTCTAGGCAATTATAGATAACAGTTTATTTCAGAATTTGTGACTTTCTGTTAGCATTCATGTATGAAGTGCACTTCATGTAAGTTAGGACTTGGACACAAACCACCCTAAAATTTACATGCAAAAATGTTATTACTTAAAACAGAATCAGTCCAACAACTTTCTAAGTTGGACATGTTTTTGTAGTCTCCACAGATGCGGATTTACATGCCAATCTTGCAAACATTAAAGCTGTATCTAAACATAAAAGAGAACTGCTTTTTCATGACGTAGAATACATGACTTTGGGCTGACCAAGAGCCCTCTACAAACTTCTCTTTGCAAATCAAGTAACGCTTTTTTTTCCATCTCTGCAATACTTTAATAGCTGGCCTTTTCATAAAAGTGAAGTCTTTTAATGCCGCATTTGGTAGTACTGAGTGGTTAAGATCCAATCTGAAGTTAGCTACAAGTCACAACCTTCTCACAGATGGACCATTTGAATTTACTAATAACTTTTACACTCACTACAAATATTTAAATCTCTCTCAGGCAAAGCCAGAACAAATTCAGGACAAATTCAACAGTTTTTGCTGTCTGTAAAATTGCTTCAAGTTGTATGCCTGCTTCTAACAGCTTTCTTACAGCTCATGAGAAGTCTTGACCTATTTAAGAACTACATGACAGACCACACATAACAGGCAACTATTTGCTGACCAAGCTAGGGACAGCTAAACTCCTGCTTTAAGCAAAGTGGTACTGGAGGGACATCCTCAGTTCACTGTGATACAAGCAAATTTTATAGGATTTAAAACAGGAAATTACAACGAATTTCTACAAAGCAACCAGAAAGTAGTATGAATGCTCCAACTAAAACCATTAGATTTTTTTAGGTGATATGACTTTAATTATTGCCACTGCTTAAACATTCTCTTTATTACTATGAGACAGTACCACGAAATTACATCCCACTATGTCCACCTCTGTTTGCACTAGAGCTGATGAACAAAAGCAAATTGGACTTGGGAATTTTCAGGAAACTTTTCAACTAAAAAAGTTCAAACCACAGGATCTTCATTAAAAACCACGTAACTATTACAGCAAATGAAAAAAACTATACATTGGAGTGGATTAAACAATCCCAGCGCTCATTTACGTGCATTTCCTGCATTATGTACTCTGTTGGCATTTGCCTGTCTCTTCACTTCCTCATCGTTTGTTCACTTACTGTAAGCACCTACTTTTCTTAAAGTACTGTGGGTGGAAACTGTCCTACAATTCTGGGTTTACAGTTAGCTTTAGAAATACCACCAGGCTCCCTACCCTGGCCCAGACGCACAGCGTCCAGCAGCAGACAGATGAGGCAGCCAAGCAAATGAAGACTTCCCTCTTCTCCCTCCTTGCTCCCTCTCAAAATGGTAGCAGCAGTTTCACATACGCCTGCACGCTTGGGCCGTTTCACTATCGCATTTTACAACTCCTCCCTTCCACTGTCAGGTCCTCCCTTCTGCTTCAACCAGATAAACACAGTAACTTTAGCAATCGCTCCAGCCAGGTCTCCCTTTTCAACTCAACTGTTCACAGCCAACAATTATGCAATTCAGACCTCAATCAGGCTTAACGAATTACAGTATTATCTCTGAAAATATTCACCCGATACAGAAGTCACCAAGTAATCATTTAATGAGGCACTGGGACCCTCTGCATTACAAACCTACAAACATACGAAAAGCAAAACGACAAACATGAACTACGTAAATATTATAGCAACTAGTAATTTAAAAAAAAGAAGTCAATGGAATCCATTAAGGATAAACTGCAAGATGCAACCAGGCAGCAAGACTTTGCCCGGCGTAGTTAATGTGCATTGTAACAACCACAGTAAGAGCGAAACATTAAAACCAAGTTACCTTGTCTTTGAACACAAAGGCAATGTACATCTTGAAGTCAAACTGGTCAGCTAAAGATTCTTTTTTCTTTCTAAGCTGAGCACGAAGTCTGTTCAGAGCTTGTTTCTTCCGGGAGTTTGGGTCCCCCATTTTGTAACACAGGTGGTACTAAAGCCTTTGGAAACTGTCGCTAAACTATGGGCACCTTTTCGTAAGACTCAAGTACAACAGAAACAAGTCGTTTAATTCCTGCTAATACGACTGAATAGATAAAACGCTAATGTAACCCAAAACCGCACCTCAGGCAATATTTTACGAGAACGTCGTCGTATCGGAGGGGTCAAGAAACAATCTAAGTAGTTGTCCAGCCATGGCTGGACGAGAGGTTTTACAATAAATCAACAAAAAAGCCCCAAGAATTTTGAAGACAAAAATTTGAAGTTTAGCCGCAGGAATAAGTGGGTAAGAATGAAAAAAAAAAAAAAACAACCCAAATCTTATCACAATTTATGTGTACAATAGAAAGCAACTGGCACAAGCCCAATCCATGGGGGGGTATTTTTGCTCTGCTTACAAAAAAAAAAATGAAGCTGAAATTACAAATTGCGTTTTACCCCAGCCAGATTCATGACTCTACTGATTATTATTCTCAGCTTTCCACTATTGCTATGTTGCCTTTTTTTTTTCTTTAGAATTATTACACTTGGTGGAGAGCAGAGAAAAGGGTGGAAAGGAGGAGTGCACATCCTGGGAGGTATGACAATTCTCTGCCAACAACAACAAAATCAACTACAGACAACACAGCGCTGGTTTGCATGGGAGCAAAGAGAAAAAACAGCGGAGTCATTTCTAACTTCATCCTGCTCATCATCAGGCACATCATTGCCCTGAGGCTACTGCTGCCAAAGAGAAGAGGGATCATGATGGCCATAGACGAGGGGCTGGCAGGGGTTCAAGGGACAGGATTATCTCATCTAGAGACTAAAACCCAAATCAGTGCCCCAAACCCGGGCTCCTCACCAGTGGGAGAGCCCTACATCCCCCAACACCCTCACACGCTCCCTGGGCTGCTGACCCCCGGGGGATCCTTCTCTCTCTGCCGCTGCTGTGCTCCACAGCGAGCACGGTTAGCCGAGGCTGTGCATGGCCAACGCTTTTTGCTTCTCCTTAGGCCTCTCTCCACACAAGACGGCCGAGGCTGCAGCGGGCGGCCTGTGCCCAGGGCAGCGGGACACCCACAGTAGCACGGCGTCTCCCCTCTCACTTCATGGTCACGACTTTGAAAACATGGAGAGTTTAGCTCCTGCTTTTCTCACAAAAGAGGTTTTCGGTGTCAAAATTTTTTTTTTTTTTTCCAAATTGCAAGTCTAGGTTGCAATTTTAAACCTCTAAAACACCCTCCCCCCCAAAAAAGCAAATCCCCAATTATCAGGTTATTTTCTTCCTCTCTCCAGACATTTTTCCCCCCCAGGTGTTTGATTAGTCGGGGTTAAAAGTTTTTAGGTTAGCAAATTCGTCGGACCAGGTTAAGAGGGGGAAAAGTATTCCCCCCTCCCTTCTCTCTTGACAAAAAGAAAAAAAGAAAGAAAAACAAAAAAAGGAACCCCTCCCAAAACTTCCCCCCCACTTAAGCAAGAGACTGAGAGACTCAGACAAGAGACCGAGACCGTGGCTCGCTCGCTACCCGCAGCCGGCGGGCGCAGGAGGAGCAGTGGAGGCGGCGGCGCTGCTAGCAGCACGGAGAGGAGCC
>NW_009627004.1:0-7003 GCF_000690535.1 Cariama cristata
ACCAGGACTGCTGACAGATGACTGCAAGAAGCCTGGCAAGTTCTTTTGTCAGTTCCCTCATTACTCTGTGGTGACAGATTAGAGTATAAAATAAAAATACCCCAAAATCAGCATGATGAAGACTGTTTAAACACTGCTGGACTCAAGCACAAGCCCAGGACCTCCCCTGACTGGCTGGGAAAGTCCCCTGACGATGTTGCACCCAAGTTAGGACATAGTCAAGCATGAGCATATACTGTGGCAGTCCCCCTGACGATGCTGCATCCAAGTTAGGACACAGTCAAGCATGAGCATATACTGTGGCAGTCACTGCACTCAGGTGAATGTCAGACCTGTTACTCTGCCTTCGAGCAGGTATCTAGCCGTGCAAGTGCTCCTTCAGTGTGCTAGCATGAAGTCAAACAGCAGAGTCTGTGGCTAAACCGCATTTCAGGTGTCAGCAGCTGGAGCACAAGCTCGGTGTCTACAGGTGCAGGGGGACCTCCAGGTTCCTCACTCTCCTCTGGTTTTGTTCAGGAGCCAGAGAAGCAGGAGTGTGGCTGTCGGAACAGTTCCTGCGACATATATCAAGTTGGGTGCAAACAACTGTCTGGTGTTCTTGCCAGGACATGGGAAGTATTTAGGTAGGCTCTAGCAAGAACTAGATACTAAACTTTAAGCAGGACTTCCACTGTGGAATAGAAAAAAGCATGCAAGTTTAGGTTTCTTGTCCTTGCTGTTACACAACTCAACTATTATTCACTCTTAGAAGTTCCGTTCAAATTATGGGCCTTGAAGAAAAGTTCTAAAATAAAAAACATTAAGACTTATCTTACACTAAGTTTCCTTCCAAGTCTTTCTGTATCATCTCATTGTTGGACAGTGAGCTGAGAACTAAACCTGAAAAGGAGTTAGTGTTAAGGTATGTAGGGGGTGTTTAAAAAAAAAAAACAAAACAAAAAACCAACCTGCATTAAAAATAATTACCGAAAATACTATGTATTACACAAATTAAAGTAGTATAATATTTTTCATTTAATACTGAAATTCTGTAATTTCTTAAACTTAATGGAAAGAAAATGATTTAAATTATTTTAAGTCTTAATATACGAAGAAACACCGCTACGTGGCTAGTCTATCTGGACTAATTCTTGACTAAGCTTTAAGTTGTAAAGGTCACGTAGCCTTGCAGATGGTAACCTTTGGGTGAATCTATGCTCCATTCTGGAGGAACACCACTGTAGGTAGAACCCTTCCTTTGTTAACACATGTACTCAAGTAGATGTACTCAATTTATCAACTTCTCGTAGACAGGTGCAATTTAACCTTTAGCCTCTTTTTATATGCTGTGGTTGCCTACCAGAGTTTGTTCTGCGGTTGTTTTTAGCCATACCGGTAAAGATTTCAGCCTTTCTACCATCTTTTTTTCCATTTCCTTTAAATTCTTCTTCCTTTGACAGTTTGCTCTGGCTCTACTTAAGTTGACATGCTTAACTTGGAGTGTTTCAGAAGACGTCCGCCCAAGGCTGTTTTCCTACATAGCCAGTGGGGAAGGGCCACAGAAATGGAGAGCAAAGTTAAAGGCAGGTCTGCCAGTCCTTCCTCTCTTAGAGGCAATTTTCTACCAAGTTTGGCAACTGAGAGTCTATCAGTCAAGTTTCATGTCCTTACGTAATTCCTTCTTTTTAAACCCATCTATAGAGTGCTTGACCCACTTCTACCACTTACCCTAACTTCTACAAATAATTCTGCTAACAAATTTACTAGAGGATTTAGCGAAAATAACTGGCACTTTAACAGGATGAAGTTTATACCATAATGCACAAAAAAATCCCAGCCTATGCTAACATAGCTTTCAGTATTCAACTGTAATCACAGAAGAAAATGTTCTTTCTTCTTTCAGTGCTGATTTACACATCATAAGGTGATTTTTTTTTTTTTTTTTTAAACTCAAGCACAAAACAGTGTGTCCTCCTCCCAAGATGCTCCTTCACTCTCCAATAACCTTTTATTTAGATTTTGGGAATGGAGTGGATGAGTACAAACCCAAGAACCATTACTCATGTTCCAAGGGCACATGCCACAACTCACTTTTAAAAATACACCTAAGTTTCAAGGCTTGGTTTTCTAGGGAGATGAGTTTATATCAGCTGTGCCCTCCTGCCTTTTGCAGTAATTTCTGACTTCGTCAGCCAACTCCTGTCCCATCTGACAAAGGACTAGAGGTCTCAAGATGACATTAAAAGGCTCAGTTGGTGAGTGGGTCGAGGAGAAGCAGAACATGCTACCTCGGTGGGTTCACTGAGGGAAAAGGATGCAACATGAGCTCATCCCGTATTAAAAACCAGAGTATCCACACAGGACATGGAACTGCGGACACAAACACGGCAAGTCTGGCTTTGTTGGCTCTACGTTATCATCACAATGGTTATTTTGTGCGGTGCATTGGACAGCATGGCCATGGCTGACTAGCAGAAATATGGTGCAGTTCCACCATGCTGCTGTGTCTTGATGACATAAATGGATCGAGTAGGCTAAAATAATAGCATTAGCAATACAAATGAAAAAGGAATTTACCCTTTAACTGGGAAGATTACTCTCCAAGAGTAACTTAGATGACTTGAAATATTTACTACACATCTATAAATATCGAGTAGTAGATCAGTCTAGCTAGTTTTAAGCTATCTTCTAGACAAGACAGAAGTCCAGCTTTAGGCTGCCTTGCCAGGAAAGGAGGAGGTTGCCAATTTCCTAGCTGCTTTCTTGCACAGGCTGTGTCAACTTGGTGAAGAGCTTATTTCCAGCTAGGTTGGGTTTTTTTTTGTACCAGTTGTTAGACACTTCCAGAATGTGTCTGATTTTAGGCAAAGGCAGAGTTATTCTGCTGGTAATGTAACTCCATAAATATTCCTGTAATTTTCATATCGTAAATCTATCTGCCTTAGATTTTTGGAGACTACAGAATGTAATATTAACATTTTGAACACTTAGCACTCCATTAATATTTGATTGGCACATAATGGCAACTATAATAAAGATCATCTAGTTTTGATGGGCATATACCAACAGAAGGCTGGGTTGCTAACCATTTTGCAGAAACAGAATATACTTGTGGATTAATACTAGTAATAAATTGATTTTCTATTGGATATACATTTAGCTGAAGGTAGAGCAAAGAATCCTGTATTTTTTTATTTTTCTATTTTCTACTCTTAAAGTGCATTTGAAGAAAGTTATCCCAATGCATTCTTCTGAAGCCAACAAAAGGAGTTCCAAATTCCCAGACATGACCCTCAAAACTCAACGAATGCACTACATGGGATAAAAGGAAGGATCATCTTACTTAATACTGCTCTTCCTAAACCGTACTCAACTTTGGTGCTTATCTCCAAGTCCCACAGATGTTCAAAAACAGCAGTAGCATCTTGCTTACCTTTCATTTGTATTTAAAAGGAATCTGGCAGAACTAAACATATGGGCTAAAGCACTTGTCAGCAAAGCAAAGAGTATGAAGGTCATTTATAGATGGACAACAGCATTTGTTTCTATGCTGATATAACAGTTTATTAGGGCACTTGTCATTTATCAGTCTCCTTTCCCACCATGGAGGATGTTCAAGACTTAAAAGTGTGGTAGGAAAGTTTGATCCCTTCTCAAACTCCTAATCTAAAAACTTAATGTCCTGGAATGCTCAATTTTAAGTATCTTAGCAAGATTTTATTTAAGAAGGTCTGTACACATGTACTCTTGCAGGTGGGAGGGTGGGGAAAACAACAACAACAAAAAAAAACCCAAAGGAAACATACACAAACCCCAAAATACCATTTCTGGTCTCCTTGCAAAGAAACAGTGTAACCCCTTCCTTACCACCAAAACCAAACCCAACAGCCAAAACCAGCCAATAGCAACTTCTAAAGTTAAATCATTTTTCAAGAACATGGATTTCAGGGAAATAATTATGTACTGCATCAGATCATACTTATGGTCTGGATCCCTCCTGAAGCAGCTAATGGACTTCGTACAAAAGAACTGTCTAAGTCAAGAACTGCTGTGTAATTCATTGGCTGGTCCAGCAAATATGAGCAAAACTTCCTTTTTCTTGCGTCTTACTAGACCCCTTATGCAATTTAGCTGTTATACATACCGGTCTTCTTTTATACAATAGGTATATGAAATGTAAAAGGTTGACAACCAAAAACACAGAATTCCAGATCATTATGTCCAAGGCACAACGGTAGAGTGTAGCCCAAACGATGAACAATGCACATCCTGTAAAAGTTAAAAAAAAGGAAGTTAAATTTCACTGTACAATAAACACATTTGTACAAAAGTCATCAAGAATGTGTCCACCAGGTGTAATTACACTGAAAAGCAATATATTCCACAAGCTTTACTACAGTTAGGTTCTGTGGATCAATGCATGCACTGGTAGCAGAGCTAATCTCTACAATGCTACAAACGGGCACCAAGAGCAGGCTGACAGCAACTGCAGTCCTGTTGCGTGGGACTGCAATACTGGAGTGACAATAATTCAGATCAGGACTGGGGAAAGCAGAAAGGTGCAGCTCACGATGGTCTGTTAGTAAAAGGAAGCAGAAAAGGGATAGGGGAAGATTGTATCAAGTACAAAAAAAAAATTAACTAGCTCACAAAACTTTATTACTAGTATTGCATTAATTAGACAAACAAGAGCCTAAAAAAAAAAATCTCCTAAAGTCATACACAGATATTTTTGAGAATTTCAAGGAAGCATCATCGCTGCATTTTGACAAGGTCACAGCAGGAACCTGAACTCTTTTCTATGACATCAAAGAAAAAATTTGAAATGCTTACGCTTTTTTTAGTTGCTATGCTTTGCCTTATCTTTTAAAGCAACTGTCATTATTCACTCTGTATGATTAGGGATACTATTTTTAGCCTAGAAAGACAATACTTATCAAACAATAGATTATGCGTCAGTGAGTCTCTCCCAGATAACTGTGAACCTACCATCTGATATAGATGGCTCTAGAGGTCACAGGTATATCTTCCCTTAAGTTTCATGCAAAGACAACAAGGAGAAGGTGAAGATGTCAAATTAGTGTGCCTTTCCCCTTTCTCCCTGAATACAATGCTGAATTCATGAACTCAGTACTATCTATTCTGTCTGGGTTGCTGACTGGCCAGGGAGCATTTATGTACGGATCGGAAAAATCACAGTGTGATGACTCTTGATCAGCTGGTTAATTAAACTACTAGGTGGGAGGATACAAGCCCTGAAGTACCGAAGAGGAGCGATATTGTGGAGCAGCACATAGGTGGGGCACGGTCATCAGAGCAAAGGGGACAGATCCCTAGGAACCAGGCTTCATTACTGCTGCTGCCCACGGAATAAATTTCCTTCCAGCTGCCACCTCAGCCTGAAAAACTCCGATTCCCTATCTCTTCAAAGTATAACAAGACCTATAGACCAAAATGGCAGGTTCCACAAGTACAGAGTTCCCATTGCTTTTAAAACAATAACTACACAGACAAAAAGTCTTGCAATGCTCAGACCCTTGCTCCTTAGTCTGTTTTGATAAGTTTTCCTATAATAGCTATAAAAAAGAAAAGGATCACTGTAAGTTCAACCATAGAAGTTATATCACATAATAGTATGGGTCAATTTTGTGAATAATCATTCTGATTTAAACGTACTTAAGCAGCTCTGTGTTGTGATACACCCAAGTTTATCTTTCTTACGCTGCAATGACTCATTACTCCTTCTCCTTTGATCACACAGACCTTGTCCCACACAAAGGACTAGGGCTCTGAAATAGCTGTGGGACTGCAAGAGTATTACAAATGAAACCATGCTTGCTTACTCTCAAGAAGGCCAAATTTAGTTTTTCCTCTGAAGTCAAATTTTGGTATCACCAGATGCCTACAGTGGTGGAGGAAATACGACTGACTTCAGGAGAACACAGACTGCACTCCACTTTGAACGCCTGTGCTTCTAAATCAGCAATGAAAAGAACACTGGTGATCCACGAATGCCACACGTTTGAACCCACGTTTAAAGAACACATAGCGAAGCATCAAGTTTCTCCAGGAAAACCTTACCTATGGCAGACATACCAGTCAATGTACTTACTTGCAATCTAAAATTAAGGTCTTAAGGATTCATAGACTTAACTATGATTTGGAATTCAATTAACTTCAAGCAGTCAGTCATGTCTGAAGTAAATGGAGTCCACTTGTTTTCCAGCCGACAGCTACACAGGTTTGAAGGTGTAAATTGTATTTCTGGGAAGCTTTAACAGCCTAAAGGCACATAATCTTTCTAGAAAAGGTCTGTCAGGGTCAGAACAGACCTCAACTTACACCAAAACCACCTTCAGCAGAGTACAACGACCATGAATATGTGCAGGAATTGCATCGTAAGCTGAAAAGACCAGGAGAAAGCTCCGTAACAGTCACGAACTGCTATTTCTGTCACAGGAAGGCTGCAAATCTCTCCAGAATAATTCTCCTACCTATGGTGAGCAAGCCTCGCAGAAAAATCATATGAAGATTCAGAGTAGTTGGAATAACCAGTCCAACTGCAAAGCAAATGTTTGCCACGTGGAAAACAAGATGATGAATCTCTTTCCAGTTTTCACATGCAGTCTCATTGAAAGGCACAAGTGTGGCATTTTTTAAGTCTGGAATAAAACTTAGTGGAGTAACAGTGAGTGGGCTCATTGCTGTAGTATTCATCCTGGAGATACCTGCAATGAGACAGAGGGGGGGGCAGAAATAAAAATCACTGTGCATTAAATGGAAATATATTACACGTGCTGTGGTGGGTTGACCTTGGCTGGATGCCTGGTGCCTCCCAAAGGTGCTCTGTCACTGCCCTCCTCAGCTGGGCAGGGGAGAAAATATGATGAAAGGCTCCTGGGTCGAGATAAGGACAGGGAGAGATCACTCACCAATTACCATCACAGGCAAAACAGACTTGACTTTGGCAATAAATTAAACTAACTTCCCCATCAAAATCAGAGTAGGGTAAAGAGAAATAAAA
>NW_009627005.1:0-13389 GCF_000690535.1 Cariama cristata
TCTCTCACATATTCTCACTCCTCTCTCTGCTGCTGTTTCCACAGCATGTTTTTTTCCTCTTCTTAACTCTGTTATCCCTGAGGCACTACCCTCATCACTGTTGGGCTGGGCCTTGACCAGCAGCAGGACCAGCTTGGAGCCGGCTGGCATTGGCTCTGTCGGACATGGGGAAAGCTTCTAGCAGCTTCTCACAGAAGCCACCCCTGTAGCCACGCTGCTACCAAAACCTTGCCCCACAAGCCCAATACAGCTAACAAGATGAAGATGCTGCCACAGCAGGTGAAGCAGTGTGGGCTTTGTGCTTTAATAATGAACTTAAATTCCAGAAATCCTGGGTATGTTTGTGATTGTATTGCTAGGACTTGATAAAGTCTATGCCATTCTTCCTATGAATGTTGTTAGCAATGTTAGCTCTAGTTAGTTAATGCAACCTACCTATTCTGCTTACCTGTGTAGACTCAAGCCAATTCCAAAAGCTGGTTCCCTAAATATTATTGTTTATGCTATCAGGTAGTGCTGTGCAACTGTTGGCTCAGAAATATCTGTCATGTACCAGGCATACTAAATTGAGAAACTAAAGGTTAGCAGTACTGAAACAAGTAGTATCTACCACCAGCAATTAGTGAAACACTGCAGAAGTTACTTTACCTGAGGTGTATAAAAACGTTGCCTAAAAAATGAACAGAAACTCCCTATATAGCCTCAGAAACAAGTCCTTCCCATCCATCTTGATTCTCTGTATTCATCACCTATTGCATTTTCTTCCTTACGCAGTAACCGAGTAACTTTATGCTTCCTTTTTGCCTGCAGTTTTATAGAACCCAGATTCATAACCAAAACAAAACACTCTCACAAGCTTTTTGGGAGTATATGCAAATGGTCTCTTGGGTCTTTTTTGAACCCTTAGATTATTCAGCCTGTATATCACCATTGGTGCAAGAGCCTTGCGTTGTGAAGCTGTTCCTCTGAAAGGACCTTACTGCCGCTTTACTTTATTGACTCATTTGTCTCAAAGCTTTCTGGGTAACCGTTTCCTTTTCTGTTGCCCCTGGGCCTTGTGGGTTGGGGGTTTTTTATTACTATTCACAGTAACTCTGTAGCTCTTCTGGAGTTCCTTGGCGTGAAAAAGTGAAACAACCACACACTTATTTACTTTCAGCTCTTAAATCTGAAGTACTCATGCAGCTGTGTCTGTATGGATTTACTTTTGAACACCATAACTATCTAATTGTATTTAATTCTTTTCACAGCTAACATAAGCAACTGATGAAATCTTAGCATTTTTAATAGTTAGTGATTGACAAGATTAGACTATAGTGATTCCCAGTGAGAGTGGCGCTTGGTGTTTTGTGGTATGCTAGCTCTGCCTTCAGGCATGGTATTCATTGTTCCTCTGTCTCCGAGGCGAAGTGGTGGTTTGAGACTTCAGTACTGGAGGAAGTCTGGTTAGGTGGAAGCTCCCTGCTCGGCCCAGCATCTGGTTTCGAAGCAGTTGGGAATTCAGCACCTGAATCAATATGGCTTTGAAATCCTCTTTTGCTGTGTTTATGCTAGAGTTGTTTGCTGGTTGTTATCTGGGAAAAGTTAATTGTACTATTGGTTGCTTAGGCATTTGATACTGTCACAAGATAACGCAGTTGCTCCTGGGAACTGTGAGATTATCAGACAAGCTGGAACTTGTACAGGTGCACATTTCCAAAGTACTAGAAAATTAATGAACGTTACTTGGCAGGGGTGGAGAAGCTACTGAAAGGCTATTAGGTTGCAATCCATGGGTTTTGTTCCTCCTCCATGCACACTGTTTGATAAATCATGTGTATTTGTCTTTCACAGTTTCTTAGTGAATGTCCTTTTCAGAAAATTAATCTTGAACCCAGTAGTAACTTCTTTTGTGTCTCTGCCGCAGTTTCACCTGCTGCTTGACATTGGTTTTGGTGTCTGTCTTTCTGTAAGCAGAACCTTCTTTTAAGAAAAGTTTGTAGTCTGAAACTTCTCAATACTGCAGTCGAGAGTTTCTGGGAAAACACCAAATAGAAAAAGACCTAAATTCTTGACTTCATGTCATTGAGGAACTTCTGGCCTCATTGAGGGGGCTAGAAGTTATTGCAGTGCCTGTCTTTTTCTGGGCCAATATATAGACACCTGCTAGGTCTCTTAGACTGCATAAAGTCTGTAATTTTTCCCATCTCCTGGAGTGAGCACTGAATTACTACCTTACCATCTTCTCCTTCAGCGATAGAAGAAGGAGGTGGCTATTGTAGCAAATAGGCTGTAAAGGAGATGGCATCCATGGAAATCAGATGCAGGTGGTCTTCAACCAAATCTGGGCTCATACTGACTTTAGGAGTCATCAGGGTGTGCCATGCAGGAGTCCTGAAACCTTGATCTCTTGACTAGGGAAAAACAGACTTTCCAAGGTGTGTTCGTTTCATAGTGTATCAACATGTTAATCTTTTAAAATTAAAATCCTGAGAGCTTCTATCTAAAACTACTAAACAAAAAACAACTCTGCTTCTTTCTTAGACATGGTGCATAGAGCAGTTATTTCAGTCTTACCACTTGCACTTTAAATCTACTAAAATGAAGTTCACTATCTTCTGATCTGTATGTGAGAAGTGGATAGTGACCATAAATGGGCAAAATACTTCAATGAGCTCTCCAACTGTAGCTTTTTTTTTTCCCAAAAGGAAATGAATGCAGAGAATGTATTTATTGTTTGGGGCTGTCCACGTGACAGCCTTATCTTCTCAGGCAAACCCTTTTAAAAATAGGCTATGTGTTGAATATGGTGGAGTTCTTAAAAACATCTTTAATAAACCTCTTACTGGAAAATGATGTGCCAAATTAAGTTAAATTGCAGAGTTTTTAGGAGAAAATTCCTAGTTCATATCTGAATTCGTGCTTTCATAGTTTGGAAAAACTTGGATTAAAGCAGTTGGAAAGTTTAAATTGAACTGATGTTACAAGCGAGCTGTACTTTGCTAAATCTTCACTGGGAACTGTGTTCCAAACTTGGAAACAAACTTGAGAGTACTTGCATATACTCAAAGTATATAACTTGTAGGTGATATGAGAGTTACTATTCTATATTCAGAGAGTTACTATTCTGTATTCAAAGAACATAAGGATTGTCACGAGAGCTCTGTACTGACACTTCTACCGGTTGCAAAGTATTCAAGCAGAGTGAGAGTGAGCTGTATCCAAAAGCTGGAAAAACATCAGTCTTATTGGCCTAAACATAGGAGCAGAATACTGAATGCAGGAACCTTCCTTACTTAAAGCAATGTTCATGTTTGGCTATGCTGTCACTGCCATCATTGAAGTTCTTTGATATACCACTGTAGAGTGCTTGTATGTAAGTATAAAAAAAAGGCATCTGTTGTCTACTCAGGCATCCAAACAATCTTGTAACTCTTACACATTCTTTCCTGTTAAGTAACTTGATCCACTTTCTATCATTATAGTGTTTATTTAAATTTGGGTACTTGGCAAAGCAGCATGTTGTGTGCATGTGTAGCATACAGAATGTGTTAGGTGATCCACAAGTTTCCAGTAGCAAATTAGGTAGTGTGGTGGGTTCTCTAGGCATAAGCTGTGCAACTGTGGTAGACTTTTTCTGCTCAATGACTGTATCAAAACTAAACAGCACAAGTAATTCCTGGGTTGATTGCAAGTAAGAATTATTTTGAGAACTGAATTTTATTTTATTTTATTTTAGCTTACCTATCTAAAAATCCCTCTCTATTTAGGCTGGTTTGGTGGCAGTCTTCAGCTTTGCCTTTGACAGGAGTATGTGATCTCCCCAATATATGGCATGAGGCTGGATGTCAAAGTAAAGTAAGTGCATTGTTCTGTAGTAGTTCTTTAGAAACAAACCTAGCTGGGTCCTGACCAGTCACCTGGAAAAAAAATATAGACCAGGCAAATGGGAGGAAGACTCTGTCTCCTGAAAGCAAAACTTTCACTTATATGCAGTTCTTTAATGGGTTTTTGGCGTGTTCTTCATGGGTTTTCTGTTGCTGTAAGCTTTGGCTACACTTAACAAACCCATAGAGAACAGCAGAAATGTGAAAGCAGTAGCTGCCAGGGGTGACAGTCAGCTTGAAGCTCCAAAAGCTGCTTCAACTGGGTCTTTCTTTGCCAGCCCCTGTGTTCCAGCTTTCCTGCTCCTGGGCTTGTGTTGTGTTGGCCCAGAATTGCAACAGAATGAATTGGAGTTGATGGCAGATACTTATTACTGCCTGCTGAGAACCTGACTTCGTGTTTTCTAAACTGTATTTTTAAAGTACACTAAGTGCTGGTGGGTTATAGAAATACTTAGCAATCCAGCTGTTATTCTTTTCCCTTTGTGATAGCATTTCTCTTGGCTACAAATCCTTCTCACTTCTGTAAAACTGGAGATGGTATTCCTTCAGCACTAAGTCAACCAATGGAGACAAATTCTTCTGGTCTAGTTTCTAAATATCTAGCATAAACAAAGTCAACAAATTGCTTGTATGACTGCATAAATTGAATCACTCTGAGCTGGTCTTTTATCTCTTTATCGGAAAGATGCATTTTTAATGGTGAAAGCTGTTAAGTGGAGCACTGTCACCAGTGTGTGAAGCAGCAGGCTGCTGTAGATTTAGAAGTACAAAAGATCTGGATGAACAGTGCTGTACTAACTGGATGGCAGTAAAAACATTTACAGCAGTTAAAACAATATTTTTTTTTTTCCCTTCTCCCACCCTTCTTTCTGGTTGAGAACAGTTATTGATATCTGCACTTTGGCTGGCATTTGGGTGTGTTTTTCTGTAAGATAAGAACTTTGCCTCAGTGTCAAATGCCTGATACATAGCAGGATGTGATAACATGGCTTATTTAGTCTCTGTTCACGTGTCACTGCTGTGGCTGGGTTCTCCTATCTTGTGGCTATGCAACTTAACACAAACTGAAAGGAGATTCATGTCTGATTGCTCCTAATTTTTTCTCACATTGCGGTGGTTTCTAGTTGATAGATGTCAGACTCTTTCAGTAATTAGCAAAGGATGGGATCTTGATTTCTGGACAGTATCCTGTTTCTCTTTTGTTCGTTTTTAAGTATACATAGCTAGATCATGAGTGGGACTCGTTATTGAAATCCAAGGCAGCGCGGGTGCTTCCAGCCCGAGGTCAGGAAATACTTGGCTTTTGAAGCATAACGGTCGCTGCGTGGAGCTCTGGCTGTACCGTGATACCATGGACCGAGCCTGAGGAAATGCTGCAACAGCACTGACAGCCCTTTGTGAGAGGGGGATCTTTCTGCATTCACTTATCCCAGGAATCTATTCTTGAGTCCTCATGTTTACGACACTAAAATTCAATGACAGTTTTGCTTGGACATGCCTGTGTTTCTGAACTGGAGCCCACAGCAGAAGGTATTGACGGCTTCTAACCTGTGCATGAAGTTCATTCATCTTATGTCTTTGTATGGTGGAAGGGATCTGATGCTGCACTTCACATACTGATGGAGTGAGAGAGGCCAGGCTTCTTCCTTGTTTTGAACATGATCGCCTTGCTAGAACTGCTGTCATTAAGTAACCAGATTTGTTAGGCATGTTTGTTGTTAGATTAGTACTTCGCAGGCATGCTAATGTTTATAAGCCTTATGGTATGAAGAGGAGCTTTTGCTTTGTTAATAAATTCCAGACTGAAAGTTTCCATGTGGAAGCTAGAAGCAAACTAACAAGAGCTGCAGAATTTCTAGGCACAGTGGAATTCTGTCCAGCTGTGGAAATAATGTTATACAGCAAGTGAATTTTGTTCTTTGCAACATCCATAGCATTCAAGTTCTAAGATTGGGTTAAAATTTAAAGCACTGCTCGGTAATTACTGCGGGATGCATTTGAATGTTAGCCCTCCAGCAAAAACGGGAGCTCTACCTTTGTTAACTGGAGGCTCTTGTAAATTCAAAGGAGTGTATTCAAATGTGTGTGTGTGTGTGTGTATATATTTTTTTTTTCCTAAGTGCTTCAACTTCTGTCACTGCTATTCAAGAAAGCATGCAGTATCACCATGGAAATACTCTGCCTGTTCTAGAGTTGTGACAAACTGTTCTTGTGTTATGCTGCAGCATGCATGATTTAGTAGGCTTGATAGCCTCTCTGTTTTGCAACTTGAAGATATTGGTCATAAACACCTCATAACTGAAGTTCTTTTTTAGGGCTTTAGGGCAGGTTTTGAGTTGGAATTAATTTTAACAAAAACCTAGTTGCATGACATGAGAAGAACTACGAAGAAAGTTTTAATTTTGTGTTAATTATTTTCCTGTAGTCCTCTCTTTGCTTTTAATCCTCACTTTGGTTTTAATCAAGTCAGATGAAAGAGCTTGCTTTAGTTACATCGGTTAAACTGATGTTTCCAACATGCAAATACATTTCTGTGTTGAACACAGTGAAGTTTCTTGATGTATAGTAGGATAGTTCTTTGCGGTACTATTCACATGCACTTTGAACAGTATACTACTTATGCAGGAGCGAAGTGTTTGCTCTCCGGTATGTAATGACTCTGTTGTAGGTCTAGTCACAAGGGACAGAACTGGATGGAGCCCGTGAGTGGCAGAGCTGGAATTAGCAGATCAAGGATATTAATATATCTGTCTTCTAGCCAGGGCTAAGTGCTGCAGCCTTATTCTACACTAGCTGGCCAAATGGGTGATGTACTGCAGTAGCTCAGAAGGTCTATAACCAAGGTCATGGGGGAGTTGGGACGAAGGGGGTATGAGGTGCAAATGGAATAGTTTGGGGGACCATTTGGCTAAAATTGATGCTGTCATTAGTTTCAGCTTACCAAAACTCTACTGTCTGTAGTAAACAGAGTTTGTGACAATATAACACCTATCACGCTGCAGTTCTTGCATTGTATATTCAGAGCTGAATCTTGTTGTAGGTGATGCAGAACTCAACCGGTGCCATCTGAGTACAGCTAACTTTACTTATTGAATTGCCACGTATTGAATCAGATCTAATTGGATGAAGAGTGACTCATACAATCTTAGGCTACTCAAATATGAATAATAACAAATTTAATTTGGATTCCCAAGTGTGGTTTTTTTTTTTCCTTTAATTAGACTTATTAGGTCGATCATGTTTCCCTGGAGTGAAATATTGCCTCTTTAATGTCATTATGGAGCTCTTCTTACTTCCCTCTTAACTCACAGTCTTGTTTGTTTGGTTTTGGTAGGTGGTTTTTGGTTTTGTTTTTGTTTTGGTTGGCTTTTTTTCTCCTCAACCAAGTTTTCAACTGTTCCTTACACTGAGGAGACAAACTGGTATCACAGGTCTAGTCTTGTACTGATGGTACCCACTGTCTATCCTTGTCTTTTTGGCCTCTTGCATTTGTGGGGTTTTTGGTACTGGCCCTGAAGAAGAATCTCTGCTCTTCTGAGTTCTCTTGACTCTATTTAGAGATTTAGAGGTTAGTATGAGCACTGTTTCAAGGGTCTTAAAGTTCATGTGCCACTGTTGTCTCCTGACAGGCATGTACAGCTCTTGACATCCTGGAGGGGAAGAAAGCTCATCTGAAGTTCTTGTATCCATTTTGTTTGGTATCGATTTATTAACACCTGAAAGAGTCCAGTGTCTGTAACTGTTGCAGCATGAGGTCACTGTTGTATTAAAGAAAGCTTTGCGTGCTGTTCCAGTATATTTGAGTAAGCATGTTGTTCAGTCCCTTTATCTAGATAATACGCCGTATCTATCTAGTTCTTCAGGGAGCTTGTCAGGATTTTTGTTTTTTGACCTATCCCCCTCTACTCCAGTCTCCCTCTTTGTCATAACTATCTTCAAGGTTTGACGACAAAAATTCCAAGTAGGTTAAATAGATTAATTGCTTAAATATTTTAAGGATTTATTTTTTTTTTTTTATGTACAGGTGAATGCTGAAAAACTATGCGATAACTCATTTAACCTTTTTGTTTTGTTCTACTGTAACAGCTGGTAGTATGTGTCCAGGAAGATCTGCAGTGGCCCTGTGGGTTTTAGGAATAAGAATCCCATTTCTTCCCTTTGACTGCTTAATTTCATGAAACTGCTGCAGAGAGATACTAGAACTTGGAAACCCGTTAATAAGTTTTGTATATTTCAGGAGTCTGTCTTCTTAATATTACTAAACTGATTTTTAGAAGTAGTTAAGCAGTTTCATCCTGTTAATTCAGCATTCTAAAATCTCCTTTCTGCTTAATATCTTGTCTAACTTTGCCCTGCAATTTCAACATTAACAGGTAATGAGCTATCCAAATCCAAAAAAGTTACACAACTTTGATGGCAAAACTTTTGTGACTGAGACCTCTTAATATACAGAGGAGCAAAATGTCAAAACCCAATGATATATGCCAAAGAAACGTGTGAAAAGCCACATTGGGATGGTTGCTATGCTTGATAGTTGTGTAACTTTTCCTGTAGCTTGCGTTTCAGGAAAATATAGATGCAAACTCTTGTTTAGACTCAACTTGATCCCAGTTACAGTTTTTGCCCAAAGTCAAAACATTAAATGAAAATATTGTAATCTGATCAACTATGTCTCAGATGGCAGTGGCACTTGGTTCTTGATAAGGTAGTATCACTCTGGAAGTGAAAAGGGTCAAGTCTGACAGTACTAGCTAGCACATTGTCAATCATTGGGCACATTGTCATTGGTATACAGTTTCCTGTACACTAAAAACCGATAAAATCTATATGTATGACTAATTGCCTAGCAATGCTAGTATCTGTCTTGCATCTATACTTGAAGCTGTTTTTCACACTATACTATCTAGAGAATCCATGAAACAACCAACAGGCATCCGGAACTGGTTCTGGACTGTCTGACAGGTATTTCTTATCCATGGTGGTATCCCTGTATTAGATTGTTTTCCTCCTCATCTGTATATAAAGAAAAGTATTCGTAACTACAGAGATTAAATGGGTCTCAATTTTTCACATTGATTATCACTTTAATTCTGTAGAAAGGTAGAAAAATAGGGGGAAAAGTGAATACTGATGAGGGTGCACTCTAAACCTTTTTTACAGGCTGTTATTTTTTTATCTAAACAAAGCAGGGAATAAGGTTTAGTTGGTCGATATGAGCTGAAACCTCTGTTCTAATGCTACCTCTATGCTGAAGTGAAAATACTGTGTAGCAATTGATGTGGTAGGTAGAAGCAAAAGCTACACAGGGAGCAGGGATTGTGAAATAGTAATTGTGACTTGAATACTAGTGTCTGAAGAACATGTATGATCTGGAAAAGATGGAAATAAAACCAAGTGATAAACAGCAGGATGGTAGGGTGATTTTTTTATGTTGAATTGCAGTTACTTGAAACTCTGTGTGTATGTTTGCGGGGAGATCTCTGACAGAGGAGGGGATGGATGGGGTATCCTATTGTGGTAGAGTTGGTAGTGTCTTATCCCCAACCTATTTGGACATTTGCTGGCAGGGGAGTGGGCGGATAGGATGTGTCAGGAGGCTATTGGATATTATTAAAGACTTAAGAATTTCTTCTCCAGTCTTTGATCTTAGAAGTGATGAGAAAGTGGCAGAACCCAGTTATTGGAGTGGAAATAATGGTACAGTTTTTTTAAAAATCCAAATTACCAATTAAACACCTGACATTGTTTATTCTAGTTGATTGCATGTAGAATTTATGCATTTTGAACAGAATTATCATTTGTCACTGTACTTCCAATAGAAATAAAGTGAATTGTCCTGTAACAGGTTCTGGATTCTAGAAAAGGAAATGTTAATTAAAAAACAGCTAGCTTGTGAATTTTGCTAAAATAGAGAGATAAGGGATTTAAACTCTAGAACTTCTTTGACCACAGACCATAGAAAGAATAAGAGGACTTATCAGTGGAAAAAGAGCTGCATCTTGGAATATGAACCAGCATGTATAAAGGGAGAATCATCCATGTCCAGCTGAGCTGGCATGGCTGGGAGGAAGAGCACCTTGAGCTACGGTAAAGCAGCCTGGTAGTGAGAATGAGTGAAGATTAAATACACTCTAATATCTGTGTCATATCAAGACTAACTTTTAGCCTCACTGAAAATTGAGATGATGCTGACATCTATAGGGATGAAAGCCAAACGGTCAGTAGATCATAGGGTAGTTGAACTTGGTTTTGCAATAAATGAACTGGAAACAGATTTGATTTGAATGCCCTGTGGATGAGGAGTGTGTAATGGGAGATGGGGATTAAGATGAGGTAATTTTCTGCTGTGACTTGCAAAAGTGTTGGTATACGAGATTACTGCCTCACTAGCAAGTTTCAACTGGTATCATGTGACTGAAAGAAAGAGATACTGTAGGGAGCATGGATTATTTAGTAAGCTGTGACTTCAGAGTTATCTTTTTTTAATAGTAAAAATACTTTGAAACAAATTATCAAATATTGTAGATAGGGTGGGAAACTATGGAATACAGAATCTGTTGATTGATCGCATTGGATTAGGTGAGTGTGGAGAACCGATTTCTCTTGCGAAGAAAATCAGGGAGATAACCTCTCTTGAGCTCACTGTCATTAGTAACTTCCCCAATGCAGGTAACATGATGCCATTCATTATCCTTCCAGAGAAGATAAGACCTGGTGAGAAAGGAATTTGGTTAAGCAGAGATAGGTACTGTCAAAAGAGCAACTAGAATCACTCTGATCTGTGGTCAGTAGAGTTGGACAAGTCCTCATTTTCTTTAGTGAAGGCAAAATGAAAAAGGAACTTGCATATGAAGTATGTTGATACTGAAGGCAGACATCCTCCCAAGGTGATGGGGATAAAATGGAGGAAGAACCAAGTGGCCTTAGAAGACTGGGTGATAAAGACTGCAGTCGAGAGTTTCTACTGGAGATATGCAGTTTGATCTTACAGGGTGTAGTAGGAATCTGTAGGAAAGAATGATGGAGGAGAAGAGAGAGTTGGGTGTGCTTCTTAATTGCATGATGACTGAGACAGCAGGGAGGTGTGACCTTAAAGTAAACTATGTCATAGGATGGATGGAGTGAGGTTTTTGTAGTAGATAATGAACAAGAGCTAATGCAATTGTGCATGGTACTATGGTAAAATTTCCATATGCTTGCTGCTAGTATTCCAAACCTGCCAGTTGAAACTGATGGGAATTGCTGGTCTCTTTTTCACAAAACTGTTTCCGCAACTGTCCTAAGAATGAAATATCTGGCTCTGCAAAAGAAAACCAAAGAAACAGTCATGACCCTATGCAAAATACATCAGCAAGAGACGCTGATGTGGGAAGAGTGCTACAGAAAAGAGAAGGCAGTCTCAGTTTAAAAAAAAAAGTGAACATATGTCAGTAGACCTTCTGGTAATTTAAAACCTTATGTTCTGAAACAGGTTCCAGTAAAAAAATTAGAAATTATTTGCTTTGCTTCCACTGCATAAGTTGTCTATACAGAATTTGGAATGTACTATTTTCATATTGTCAACCAAGAAGCTAGTGGCACTCTGCTGAAGCAATAACTTGTGTAAATGCTTATGTTAACAAATGTTTGACATATCACTATCTGTGCCATCTCATTTGTGGCTACTAAATAGACCTTTCACACTGTTCTGTAGGTTCCTGATGTCATCAGCAGCATAAGACAAGTCTCCAAAGCAGCCCTGAAA
Organism: Cariama cristata; assembly: GCF_000690535.1. Lineage (NCBI taxonomy): Eukaryota > Metazoa > Chordata > Aves > Cariamiformes > Cariamidae > Cariama > Cariama cristata. The sequence continues at coordinate 11,611 of NW_009627005.1, forward strand.
GAAGATGCCAAACCAAGTAAGGATAGTGAAGATGCCTTCTATGACTCTCAAAAATTTGAGGTCTTGTACTGTGGAAAGGTGACAGTGGCTCACAAGAAAGCTCCCTCCACACTGATTGATGATTGCATTGAGAAATTCAGCCTTCATGAGCGCCAGCGCCTGAAACTGTTAAATGAGCAGCGGAATAACGAGTCAAGTTTGGACTTACCCCTGTGTGAAGGAAATGTGCCAGCTTCTCCATCGGATAGCCCATTTGAGGAGCTGGACAGCCCAAATAACACTGCAGGGCGTGCTGCGATGTTTACAATTGGCAGCCAGACCAACTTGACCAACCTGGTGAGCACTCGTGGCTCCTTTCCAGAGCGTATTTTAGAGGACTCTGGCTTTGATGAGCAGCAAGAGTTTCGCTCCCGGTGCAGCAGTGTCACTGCAGTTATGCAAAGAAGGGTTCATGACACAAACCTGAAAATACAGCCACGCAGAAGACATGCAAGTGCACCCAGTCATGTTCAGCCCTCCGATTCTGAGAAGAACAGGACAATGTTGTTCCAGGTGTGTACTAGGATGAGCAATTTCATGTTGGTTTGGCACCGCATCTTCCCATGTGCAGTTTGAAGCTGAGACAAGTTTTGCAAGATAAGTAGTACGGATCCAGTATGGTTTCATGATTTGTCATAAATATTTATCTATCTGTTCATAAATGATTGGAACACAAGTAGCTGAACTTTCTTAAGGAAGTCACCTCAGCTCATGAGCTCAGGTAAATTTTAAGAAGGAGGAATTACTTATGGAGTAATTGCTTACATGAGCAGAGTTTATAGGGAAATAATTATATATATGCAGTTCTGCTTTGTCTGTATGGGTGACATCTAGGACCTAGCTGAAACACGTGAGTATTCTTTCAAAAAGAGAGTCGATGAAGACTTCCATGTGAATGAATCCTCTTTTTTGTGCAATTAAAAAGAAGCTTTCACAGCCTTATGTTTGAGCCAGCCCCTCTATGATAATTTGTATTAATGTTCAGCTTGTCTTTCCCAGATGAGTACTCAAAGGTCTCTGCACTGAAGGCTTCTTTCTTCAGACCTCATGGTTATTTCTTCTCTTGCCTGAAGTGCATTTGACATCTTTGGAGCTTGTATTGAATAAACAAAAGGACACTTAAAGGAGGTGACCCATAAAAGGAAAGATCTTTGGACCTTAAAATAACGGGAGGCTAAATGCCTGGGTTTTGTCTTTCCATTTGCTTTAAAGATCATTCTTGCCTTTTATTCTCTTGGGGAAATGCTAACTGAAGTGAGAATGCATTGCCCTTTAGAAAGCCACAGCTATCACTAGTACTGAAAAGGATTTAGCTGAAACATTCCAAGGTCTATGGAATAAATTCCATGCGCTTGAGAAGCAGTTTGGGAAAGCTGAACGATAGCTTGCTGCAGAACCTACTCTTCATCCAGAATTATTACAAAACCAAAAAGTATCACCTTAAGATCAACATAGTTTCTCAGCTGATCTATGATATGGCTTTAAAAAAAAAAAAAATCCTCGAATTCTGATGTGGAGGGGGTTTTTATGCAGCTTTTAATTTAGCCACATTGTTTACTGAAGATTTTAATATTGTCTGTCAAACATGTGATCTTTGGACCAAAATAACTTGAAAAGAAAAGGGAGGGGGGAAAAAACCCAACTGTCTTCTTTCAAAGTCTTTTTCTTATTCAACTGAGTGTATTGTTCTTGCTGAAATATTCTTACCCACCATAGGCTGAATTATGACACCCTTGTTCC
>NW_009627005.1:13420-69656 GCF_000690535.1 Cariama cristata
GTAATCTGTTGTGCTGAAGGTGCTCTATGTGAATAAGAAAGGGCTAGATTGTGACATTTTTGTTGCTGTTAATGTTGTGCCTTCAAGACAGTCATAAACTATGCTTATTTTTCTTTCCCTCCACACCCCACTTCCCTCAGGTTGGAAGGTTTGAAGTTAACCTCATCAGTCCGGACACCAAATCTGTTGTGCTTGAGAAGAATTTTAAAGATATCTCCTCATGTTCTCAGGTAAGCATTAATAAGAAGAAATATGTAGATCATCAGGAGAAAAGGAATTCATTTGTTTTTCAGCTAGGTTGCCTTTCTGATCTATAGGCAGCAGAAAAAAATAAACATAGAATTTTTTTTCAGCATTCTGTGCTGTTTTCCTTTTATTCAGTCTCAAAAAAACATTTTTAAAACAGTTTATCCTGTCTAAATTACCCTGAATGAAAGTAAATAGCTGATTTACCCCATTGGCTCCTTAATTAAAAAAGAAAAGAGAGGAGAGGGGTTTTGAGCCCTTGTGACTAATGTACATACAAATCCTGCATGAAGTTTGATGCATGAACTTCTTTGGGGAGTACATCTGAAGAAATTGGATATTAAAGTGCAGTTGCTTTATGAACACTTGCAGAAAGACTTGAAGTACTGATTTGCCTTTAGAAGAGTGAGAGCTGTTATTCAAATTGGGTCTTTCACTTGTCTGATAGCAGTTTCAGTTAGATACTGGACAAAAATAATGCAATGTCATTCCCAAGGAGCTGACATACAGAAAAGAAGAGGGCAAAATAACCAGTCTGAGCTGTGGTAGTGGCAACTTTGATCATTGATCAGAAAACAAGGTATAAACTGTTCTGCTTTGGAAGAGCATTGGATATAATTTTGGAAGTAGCTTAATCTCCATTTAGGATGGTCTGAGTGTGTTGTTTCTGAGCAGCTAAGCTCCTGAAAGCCTCTAAAATGAAAGGAGGAGAGCATCAAATCAGCCCTCCAGAAAACCAGCAGTTCACCTGCATCATTTTTTCTGCAGAATATGGCAATAAGTGAACCTAGCTATGTCCAGTAATAAATAAATGTGTCTTATAAAGTTAAATGCCAATGCTGAGGGATTCACCTTTCTATCTTGCTGTTGTTCAGCACCTGTTACTTCAGGCAGTTTCTATTTTGAGGTCTTATTTTGTTACCTTCTTTCATTCGCCATGTACATGCATCACTTCAGACCTCCTTAAACACTATTATTCTAGTTTAAAGTACACTTCCTGGCATGCTCTAAACCTGTATTTCACTCCCAAGTGCTTTTATTTTAATGCTGATAACAAATCTGCTCTTGCATGGCTGTACTACCAGTGCTAATACAAATTAAGAACTGGTCAGTACTTGTAACTCAAGTGAAATCCTGAGCTACCAACTAAAGGTCCAGGCCCTTAAGTCGACTCTGCTGTTTAACTACAATTTGTATTGCTCTTGGTAGAGAAGAAAGGTGCAAATATAGAATGGGACAATATAATCAAACAATGATATATTAATAGCTTTATAATAAATACAGATCAAAGAGATTCTTAAAGCAGTGGTATGGAAAGCAAAATTTGCAGATGGCTTGAGTCTTCTCCTGCTTTTTGGGTGTACTGAGCTGAATGAAAGTGACACTTCAGTTTTATGTACTGGGCTCTTGGGTTGCATGTACACACTGCTAATAGTCAAACAAAACAGTCCTAAGCAAGGACAACCTTTGTTCTGCTGACTTTAAAGTGTGGTGGAGACCAGCAAGACCATGGCAGACATTCGAGGCCTAGCTTTCCTTCAATAAAATAACTGTGTACAGTAAATAGTGTTAGGTAATGCTGTGTGTTAGGCTTTGGAGGTGGAGTTTTTCACTCTCTATCTCTTCACTTTCATTTGGAGTAAAGCTTTTGTTATTTTGCATGCTTGAATAACTCGGAGAGGCACTAACAATACTGTGGAGTTTTTGTTTTGATTTTTTTTAATGCAAAACAGCTACTTTAGAGAAGTTGGGGTTTTTTTCTATGTTCAATAGAAATGAAACATTAATTTGTTCAAGACTAAGAATTTGGTTGCATAAACTTCATCAGTGCTTCTTTTAAGAACTGGGTGCTAGCCACAGGGCTTCTCTGTTAATGGATTTATAGGGCAGTGATTTACTGCGTATTGTGAGGCTGCAGCTTGGGAATGTTTGTTCTTCTAAGCTTTACAAACGATGAAAAAGAGATGTTGTCTTCAGCTTGCATTCTGAATTCTTTTAGTCTGGTCTAATAAAAGGTATTTTTATTCTGTAGCTTAAGTATGGTTGATCTGCTGCATTCAATTCATTATCGGCACTCCATATAGTTGTCAAAGCAGCAAATACAATTGATGATAAACCCCTGTGTGTGTGTAAGCTCAGGTGTCAGGTGGCTGTAGAAGTTTTGTCCTTGCCACCTTGCTGACCTTGAGGGAACCCAGAACAAGAAAAAACTTTGCTATTTTGGCTTGACAGGTCCAGCCACCGTCTTAAATAAATGTGATAGAGGTACTGTTAATTGAGGAACGTACTGTGCTATTTACACTTCAGTGATGCAAGCATCATGTGCATCTCCCCCACAAATGTTCTCCTGTGGAGACTGAGAAATCAGATGGCAGTAGACTTGTTCAGGCACTGTCAGCAGGGAGGGAACTGGCATCTCACTGAACCACCTTAGAGTAAATATGGTTTCCTTGCAAAACACAGGGCAACACTTCACTGTTAGCTAGAACAACATATGTGTATGCATCTGTTCTTTTTCATTTTACACTTCTGAAGACTTCACGTGTCACAAGAAAACAACAATTAAGTCAAGATTAATGTGGACTATGGTAAACTAATGCTATTTGTGCCATTTTAGACACCCTCTGCGCCTTTGTTAATTTTTATTTAAGTAGCACAAATGTAACTTTGGGAACTTTATTTCTAAAAACTACATCGTGTAGTGACAATATGTTCAGTCTGTCATGTACTGCATTACCAATTTTGTCTAGAGTGTTTTCTGTAGCGACAAGCAAGTTGTTTTGCCTCCTCACCTCTTTTATGATATAGGTGTTTTCTTTGGAGATGGATCCAAGCAACCAAGTTGTACTTTCTGTTGTATTTGAACTTGAGGGATTAGGCTTTCTTTTGGAGAAAATCTACTATTACCATCCTCAGATGATAAAAACATTGGCAAAAGCTTTAACAATAGTGAGTCATGTTCCATGAATTGAGACTGGGAATATAGTGGTTCTTAGGAAGCAGCTCTCTTTGATCTTCTCAGCGCTGTTTTTAGCAAGGCAACGTTCCCTGTCAAGCAGTTAGACGAGGATCTTGAAAGAAAGCATCAGTAGTAACATGTAGTAAATCTTGAAACTTCTGGTATGTAACTCAGTCTCAAAGAATTTATTTAAGAATTTAGTTGGAATTCTGCATGTCACCACTCATTCCCTGCTCTTTTTGTAGTCCTAACTTATTGCTACTTCGGTGCTACTCCAGACCCATGTTTTAGTGTGGGTTTGTTACATCAAGTTTTCACTGAAAGGCAATTCCAAATACAACCTAGTACTCTTTACTTCACTTCCCTGAAAATTCAGTTTTCCTAATGGAAGAAATTCAAGTCCAGGTCTATTGCTGTATAACTTTTATTTTGGTTTTATAAAAAGTTTTATGTAACTTATAAATGCAAAAGCAATTTAAAAGATAACTATTGTAGTTGTAAAATGGATCATTAGGAGTACATATTTGTAGTTTCTTGAATTTTTGTATTGGCAAGTGTTGGAGTCTAGTAGCTATTTTTAGGATCACTTTGGAAACTAAACCTGCTTATAAAATGGTCCACTAATGCTGTTCTTAAACTCTCTTAGGGTATAAAACACGTTGATCACTTTGGTTTCATTTGCCGGGAATCTGTTGAACCTGGGTTAAGCCAGTATGTCTGCTATGTGTTCCAGTGTGCAAGTGAGTCTCTGGTGAGTATTTATGAATGATCCTAACCTTTCCGTCACAGAAAGTCTGAGGCATTTCCTAAACCATGGGAGTCTCTGTTATTCTGCTGTGTCAGCTGAGCCTCAGTGGTCATATCTTCTCAGGTGTGAGACTTCAGTTGTGAATATGAAAATATGCGATAGGAAGTGCATACATTCTGTTCATATATAGCCATATACTTCTAGTCTGCATATATCAATAAAAAACAAAAAAAATCCAGATAGATGAGTTCACACATGGCAGACTGTGAGTATATTTGGGCTCTGTATGCGACTAACTCTTGCATTTCTAATTGTTGAGACACTTGGTTCTCCATTAAACATGTAATTACATGTATTGAATCTGTAACAAAGCTGATGATAAAACCCAAACATACTTTTCAGGGTAAGGTTTAAACTACTGGCTGAGTGTGCATGTAGTTTTAGCATTTTCCCTGTAGTCTGTTTTGTTCCTCAGGAGAAGAAAATCTGATGAGAGAAGAAGAAAACCATAATATGTGTGGATGTGTGTAACTATAAAAAAGTCCATTGGACATTTGATAAAGTATGTATCAATCAACTGAAGTTCCGGGTGCCAGTGGTTTAACTGATACAGGTAGCTTAATACTGTGAGACGCATACAAGAAATAATTTTGGCTACTACATTTTTATTTTAAAGCACTGACACTTTAAAAGAAGTTGGTTTCTGTTCTGGAACATGTTTGTTCCTGATGGCCATGCTAACAGCTGCTAAATCCTTTTCAGGTAAACTTAAAAATTGCTGTTCTAGCTAGCTGAAAATGTAATTTGTTAATCCATTGACTAGCTTGAGTGAATAGATTTATGTCAATAAAACTTCAAACAGCTAACAGCCCTAGATGTACAATGGTATCTGAGGCTGCACTTTTATCAAAATGGGAGCTTGTTATGAAATCGGCTCTATCTTTGCACCAACAGAAAATGTTACTTCTGACCTATTGATAAATCAGACCATGCATAATTCAAAGACTTAAAATCTGGTGTATAAAGAAACCTTGTATTTATGAACCTCTTCACATACTCTAGCGCTGATATGTGTGGGTATGCCCACACTGCAATACAAAGCGAACATTCCTGACCTACTTTCAGATGCCATCCTTTGGACCTCAGTGGCAGTTTGACTGTGGCAGGGCAGAGCTGTAAAATTTAATGCTTTCCAGATTCTGTGCTGGTAGGCAGGCTGTGTTGGTAGGATTGTGTGTATTTGCTCTAAACCTAGCTGCATTCTGTAGTACAGTTCTCACGGTTTTAGTGTAGTCATAATCCATATGCTTAGCACAGTTCTGTGGATCCTCCATTTGAGAGGCATTGTTGCCAACTTTAAAAAATTATCAGTCTGTATTGCAAGACAGATACTCACTATTCAATGCCCTGCTTTATCGCTAAGAAGAGGGAGCACCCAGAAATTACTAGTAGTGCTTAAAACTGTGGGTTTTCTGTAAAAAACCAAACAAACAGAACCGAAACAAAACCCTAAACATATCAGAACACAAACTGATTCAAGTTTCCACATTCAGGTGCCTTTTTGGTTTCCCATGCCTGCCCCTGCCCCCCCCTCCATGACAGACTCAAAAAAGTCTGTAAGTTTTCAATGTTAGACTGCATGATTTTGGTCTCAAGTATTTCAACTTTCTTCTTCCTGCTTACAAAAAAAAGCAACAGGTAAGAGCAAGGACCTGATTCTGAAGTAGAATACTTATTTCTTTCCTAAGATTGTGCTCAAGCTGTTGTCTCCTTCTTTCCATGCTAATGCAAAGACTCAAGTAAACAGCTTTTAATAAGCATTGTATTCCCCTAAGATACAGACAGGGGAACTCCAAGTGCTTTGTACATAAGATGTGGGAGCATATTTGAATGAGCATGGAGAAACACTGTCACCTCGACCTTTCTTACACAAAAGTTAAGAAAGATCAGAGCAGACTGCAAGGCAGGCTGGCAGTGCTTCAAGATAAGTTGGTGATTGTAATGAAGCTGGTAGCCAGTCTAGTAGCCTGGAGAAAAGCGAACTGCTGTGGGAAGGTCCTATCTGCCAGCAGGACGGGCCTGTGGGGTTTTGTGCTAAAACGGTACAGTGGTGGGAGGAAAATTGTTAGGAGGGAGCATGTCCAGTTTAGAGGAGAAACTTGAAGCTAAAGAAAAAGAAATTAATGCTTTTTATTTAGCCAGGATATATTCAAGCCAAAAATTCCCACTTGGCAGCTTCTTAAAACAGCAGCTACCTGCCCGGTAAGCTTGAGCAGCTGCAGTTAGATACTCAATGTCTGGCTGAACTTCAAGATGGTGAGCATCCACAGAAAAGGTAGAAAGCTGTGGATACAATCTTGATCTCTTTAGAAGACAGCAAATGGGACTTTTTTTGATTGTAAAGCACCTGTCTATGATGTGATTTATGAATGTAATTTGATGTATATGCCATGCATATTTGTTTATATACTGCCTTTTTCCCTCCTTCCCTTACAGGTTGATGAGGTAATGCTAACCCTGAAACAAGCCTTTAGCACTGCCGCAGCTCTGCAAAATGCCAAGACGCAGATTAAACTATGTGAGGCCTGCCCTATGCATTCATTGCATAAACTTTGTGAAAGAATTGAAGGTAGCAGCTGACTTTATTTTCTAATGATGTTTTTCTGATTATTCCTGAAGAATTTTAATTATGTTAACCATGTGCTTTCAACTTCAGCAATGTAAGAACAGAGGGAGAAGTATCCCAATAAGCAATTCTCACCATGATTTTACATTCTCTGTAGTCAAGTGGAGGTGATAGCAGTAATGATATTGGAACTGAGTATAGTATAGCTTCTGTTTATAAATACATACTCTTTCATCATCATACCTTTCTTAAATGTTAAGCAGAGCAGAGAAACCCACCAGTTCACCTTTTTTTTTTTTTTCCTGAAGATGCATGCTTCCAAAATGGGTCATAAAAAGACAGTTACGATCAAAAAAGGGTCTTGCTTTCTTGTGTGTTTGTTCTTTCCTCTGTGGGAAAAGAAAAAATTTTTCCTTCTTTGTGTTTATTCTCTTACACACTTCAAAACCTAGTTCTATTTTGGGGAAATAAGTGATTACGTTAGGTGATTAGTATCTAATAAAGTTAAGGTGACTGCCTGGCTTCAAATATGAATAGACAAACCTTTATAGTTTCTCTGCAAGTGAGGTGGTATGCTAGAACACATGCAAAAATCTTACAAGAAAAAATTTTAAAAAAAAAGTTAATATCAGGATCCTATTTTTATAGTCACTCCACTACATCTCCTTGCGAAGTGTTATATGCAAAAAAATCAAGTATGCAACAGTAGTCTTGTACCTTCTGGTCTGGTGGTGATGGTGCTGGTAATTGCCAGTTCTCCCATTCATTGAAAGTCACTGTTGCTACTTATCTCCCTCTGGTGGATGAAAAGCAAAGTATAAAGTCTTAGTGGAGTGAAATTCTGTTAGGTTGTGACTGGTATTTTCTGGGTTTAACAACAGATACTCAGAAGTGATAAAGCTTAACTGGGAAAGTCTTCTGTAAATGAAAAATTATAGAGGCTCCTGTATAAGGCAGTGTAAGTATTTTGAACACAGGTATTTGCAAGCCTGGGATAAGTATCAAGTATCAAAATAAAGTATCTTCTAGGGCAACAACTTGAGTACCATAATAGTAGTTTCATAAACTTTGTACTTAGTGACTGAAAGACTTATCTTAGTGTCCCTTTGGTTTTTTCTGTCTGCTTTGTTTAAAGTCTAGAAGTTTATCATAATCAAACCTAGAGCTTCATGACTTTGGAAAAATCTTTATCTGTTCTGATTGCAATTTTCTATGAATGATATCTACCTTGGATGGAAAAACTGTGTGTCTTTATCTGATTTGAGGGGTTTGTTTTCCCCCATGGTTTTTGTAGGTTCCTAGACAAGCTCTGTGAGCAAATGTGCACTTTATTGGACATCAGAAATTTTTTCCTTTATTGTTAGAGCTTCTATGCTGTTCTTGCTTTTAAAGTGTCTTCAGTTCTCTGGTATGACCTGTACTCTATTCTTTCCTTGTGTAGAATTGCATCTAAATTTTTCAATTAAAAGCTTCTGAAAACTTATGAGTATCCTGTACATTGAGTATCTCTCCAGTTACATCCCTCATGTGTTCCTCTCTTCCTTGTCTCCCATACAGTTGTTAGGCTTCCAGCTGTCAGTGATCTCTTGGTACTAGGGCAGAAGACATCAGTGGGGTAGGGAGCACAACCTCTTACACAGGAGCCAATTACTTAGATGTTGCTAGTTCTATTTTTACTGCTAAAAAAGGAGACAAAACCATGTGGTTTAGCAAAGCCTGAAGTATTTTGTATCACATATACTGCAGATATACAGCTGTCCTACGTTAAACTTGTATAAACTCGAATGCAGGCTTATATTTTCTACTGTCATTGTTTTCAAAAGCTTTTTGAGAGGTCATTTGAGAGTCTAGAAACTTTAATGGTCCTTTCTTTTCTCAGGACTCTATCCACCAAGAGCCAAACTGGTAATTCAGAGACATTTGTCGTCACTAACTGATAATGAGCAAGCAGACATTTTTGAACGTGTTCAGGTAATACATTAGAAGCTGTTATTTCAATTTTGAAAAAGACCATCATAAAATGGACTAGATGTTTTTGCTTTTTGATTATGTGTGGTTTGTTATGTAGTTGATCTGGAATTTACTATTTTTCCACCAAACGTCATAACGAAATAGCATGCTCCAACCTACCCTCATATGTGATACACTGCTATCAGAAAAGTTTTGATTCCCAAGTCCTCTGTGTTCATACCTAGAATATTTTTTTTCTGAGCTTAGTTCTTCATCTGTAGACACATTTCCCTGCTTGAAAGTGGTGTGGGAGTGAGCTGAAAGCAGGTGAGACATACAGGTATCAGGAACGCATCTAACGTTTTAAAAAGTTGTCTTTTGTGACTTATTCTGAGGCAAGATTTTGGTGTAAGCAAGTGTACTCAACTGGATGAAGTATACAATAATTTAGGCTTCCAAAGGCTACACTCCTCTCCAGCTGCCTGAAGAAGGGAGTGACTGTTTGGTTTTCTTGAGTTCCTTATTCCATTTATAAGGCTATACAGTGACAGACAACCTTAGAAAACAAAATATGTGGGCGTAAGGCTCCCCCTCTCCACAGCCTGTAACATTTTCCATATGGAAAGTTTTGGTCTATTTTGCTGAGGAGTATGAAGGCACATGAAGAGTAGTGCAATTTGACATACTAATACTGCGCTCTGGCATCTGGCGTACCAGTAAATTAATTTCAAAGAATACGTAAGTATGGAAGGGAAAATAAGCAAATCATGACTTGAAAGACAACTTTTTTTCTTTTCTTTGCTCTTACTGACAGAAAATGAAGCCTGATAATGACCAGGAAGAAAATGAACTTGTGATCTTACATCTACGCCAACTCTGTGAAACTAAGCAGAAAACGCACATTCACATTGGTGAAGCACCATCGGTAAAACTTATTTTTTGTGTTATTCCTCTCCCTCCTCCCACCCTATTAAAATGCAACCTCGAATACTAGCAGGGCCACTGCTAGAGTTCATCAGGGACAGCTGAAGCTGGGTATTGTAATTAAGAGAGGATTGTGAAAGAAGAGTAATTTGATTTGATTTATAGTGGCATGCTTGGTTTTTTTTTAAGTTTGGGGGGCACAAAGGAAGGGAAGACAGACAACCGATTATTTTTAGGTCTAGATTTCCTTACAGTGTGAGGATACCTCTTCTGTCTTTTTCCTTCCTTTCTGATCCTCACTTCCAAACAGTTATTTCTAGGGAGAACAGGGATGAAGAGGGCGCTGGTTTCAGTTTAAATTACAAACTTACCTAGCAAAGGAAATGGGTAACAGTATTGTTAAATTGATATGCTTTTACAAGATAGTCTTTAGGGATGGAATGTACCTTTAACTGTGGTTTTCTGTGAGTTTTGGGGTTTTTTTTCGGGTGTGGGGATTTTTGTTTTGTGGGGTTTTTTGTTTTGTTTTGTTTGTGGGGTTTTTTTTAACAAAGGCCAAAGGTATGTTGTTTATTATGTAACTTGTTTCAGCTCTAGTCTTTGGAGGTCTGAAATTGCAAAAAGAATTGCCAAAGCTGAATTTTGTCCTTGCTCATTTCAACAGACCATTTCTAACAGTGCGATTCCAGAAAGCACCACCAGTGGTGGCAGGTTTAAACTTGACATTCTGAAAAACAAGGCCAAGAAATCCTTGACTAGCTCTCTGGAAAATATCTTCTCAAGGGTAAGATTAACAACTCATTGTCAGCAGCTCTCCCAGATACCCTTGACAGTAAAGACCTGTCAGATTTTTTTTGGTTTATTGGCCTCAGTCTGATAAATACTTAATGAGGCAATATCCCTGTTGTGAAATCTGAGGGTTACTGCTGGTTTGATTGTGACTTAACTGTGCTAGAAGGTTTATGGTAAGGCCACACATACGGAGGGGAAAAAAAGGCAACTTTCTGAATAATGAAGAGTCATTGTAGGTGGCAACTGAGTTAGCTGAGCATTATCAGATGTGTTGCTTCAGAATAAAAAAAACTAATCAGGGTGGATGTGTAATCCCATAAAGAGACATGTCTTTTTTTTTTTTTTTGTGAAAGGGTGAATAAATGTGCCTGCTTAAACTGGAAATCTTTCTGTTCTGAGAAGTAACGCCTTGCCTCTCATAGTTAAAATTGCTTACATTGGTCACTAAGAATCTTTAGAAAGTAGTAACAAAGTTGTCCTTTTACAGGAAAAAAAACAAAGGCAATAGACTTAAAAATGAGTTGTTCTTCATTTCAGTGTTGCTAGCCAGATATGATGTGGAATTGCAGATAATTACTGGAACTGTCTTATTTAAAATAGCCTTTTAAAGAAGTCTGAATTGAAAGTTTTGCTTAGTGCCCCCTGCTTAGTAGGGAGAGCCCTGAAAGCAGAGAAGAGACATACAGAGGAGTAACTGAAGAAGGCGCGGTGCCTGCGATCCAGTACGTCTTTACACAGAAAATGTGATGAGCTGTGAATACTGGATGACGAGGTCTAAATATAATTTGGAGCAGTGAAATTAAGTTCCTTCTGCTAGTAATTTTAAAGGTACCATGCTAAATCAAGGCCTAAGTTGCACTTGTCCTGCAGGTTATATGGGCATGTCGTAACGTAACCTGTAAATGTAGGATGCCACAGATGTTCCCTGTAAAGGAAGTAAAATACTGTTTGCCAGGGAGAATCTTTAGAACTTAGTTAGGCGTTAATTTGATCTAGGACTTAAGCTAGCATTAAAACTCTCCTGGTCAAATCTGACCTCTCTTGTGTAGCAAGTTTTATGCACTAGGAGCTTGGTCTGAATACAAGGTGGGGAGGGGGGAATGTTGGAGAGAAGGAGAGCGCACATGCAAAAGAGTGATGACAGTCAGAAGATCTGGATAATTACAGCAGTCTGGAATATCAACAAATGGTGACAGCTACAGTCATGCCTATGCTGAGTCTGATTTCTTTTCCACATCTAAAGGACATGTGACTGGAAAGTGATCTAGCTCTGATGGTGGGTCACTAACCCTGTGGTGGTTGTGGAGCAGGCATACAATACTGGGAATAAAGTAAAGCAACCCTGACATATACAGACATACTAGCACTCTGATCATATAAAGGAAAAATCATGTAGATGAACTTCACTGCTTAAGTTGAAGAGTCTCTGAAATTGCTTATATATTGTTGGTTTTGATACAGTATGTTCCTTCTCACCAGGGCCACTGTGACATGCTGCATGTTGTAGTATAAGGATCTACACAGTCCATGATTGAGTTCAAGAGAAGTGGATGCCCAAATCTGGATTAGGGCTATTTTAGGTTTGCTATTTATGAAGTGGACTTGCCATTGTGAGGAAGGTTGTCCCGTCTTTAACTTGAAACTACAATAAATCAGCAACAGCAGTATGTTGTAGTGAATCATGATACACATAGGGATTCATCCTTGCATACCCATTTAAAGGTTACACAATGCAAAACCAATAAAAATAATTTACAGTGCAGCTCAACCACTAGCTACTTGGTTAAAGCAGATGTATGCGATGAGTATCTCTGTGCATGTATACTGTGTGTTATGTGCGTACATGTGTTATACAACAACTGTTTCGATAGTTCTTATTCTTCATCAGGCTGCTAGAACAAGTCTAATGGATTGTGGCTAATTCCTAAAGGTATTTAGGCACCAAATAACTATTGGTGTGGTGAGTTTTCCCTTTCTTAAGCCAGCTACAAATCACATGATATTGATGTGATGGGAGGCTAATTATGTATGACTTTATCTTATATCATCTTTATATCATCTTTATTTTAAAGTACATTTAGAACAAAAAGACCAGGAACGAACTTCAGTTTTGGTGGTTTTGGTTTGTGTTTTTGTTTTGTTTTTTTTTAAAGTTGGCATTCAGCATCTTTTTGTAGATAAGAAGATTTAAGTGAAAAGTAAGTCGGTATATGTGGGGGAGAGACTTATGCAGCCTCAGTCTTAACAAAATTAGAAATAAGTGTGTAGTAACCAGATATCTAGGAACACTTTAAGTGGATGGCTTCTTAGCTAGATAAATAGCATCAAGTGGCATTTTAAGCTACTTGAAGGAATATCTGCTCACTACTCACCATAGGGAAACATGCTGGGTTCTGTGCTCTGGCTTCACTTAGTCCCAGAGGAATGTCACTTTTGCACTTGTTTGTTTTGCTGGACTGATCTTATTTTTGTCAGGTTTGAACTGAAAACAGGCTGTGGCTTCCTAATGAGGTACCTCAGAAAAATAAATATCACCTCTGTTTGACCTCAGGAACAGATTTCTTCCAGCCCATGCTGCACTAACCTCTTCTGTTGTTTTTTCGGAACCAAAAAGCCCTTCTTACAGAGCCAAAAGTGTGTGTTTTTTGAAGCTAGTGAGAAACTTCCAAGTTATCCTTTGCTGTTGTTTTATTGTGAGGGTCAGTGAAGAGATGCTTCAGGCAGAGTATTCATTGGTAATGAGCTTAAATGGGATAACGTACTTAAAGGGCAGTCTGTAAGTCTTGAAAATAAACCTGACCAGCAAGAAGTAGGCTAAATAAATACTGCTGATGTTGACAAAACTTCCCCTGGAGTTGCAAGCATACCAAGAGGAGCTCTATGTACAGTTTTACTAAAACCTAGACTATTTTTTCCCTGATAAAGTACTGAAAGCAACTTACGTCAGCAGTTGGAAGTGTCCAACAGCATACATCACCAGTATTTCATGGGAGTTAAAGTTAGGAGTGGAAGGTGGTCAAAAGTATTCCTGTGAGATCAGATGACTTAACAAGTTCGGCAAAGGTCCGCTAATGCTAATTTATAGCAAATTTGCCCCAGGGTCATCTGCATTATAATTTAAGAGTCTTGTTTGTATCTGGGGCTATTTGGCTCAATTTGCAGCCAATGAGCATTTTTTCCAAGTTTCAGTGCTTTCGCTACTTTTGCCCAGGTGGACTTAATTTGTCTGAAATGTCTAGATATGGAGTAAACTCTGTTGGGACTGTGGTCTGTCAAATGCATCTGTTAGCTGCAGTGCATGCACAGTACTGAAGTCTGTAGCTTTTTTGAACTCGGCTGTTTAAGCCAACTCAGCTATTTTGCCTCAAATGGATCAGGAAATACTCAGTTGCTTCACACAACAGAGCTGCAGGTTTAGAACTCCTGGGAGCAAGGGGGGAGAAGATAACAGTTTTGCCAGCTAAAGTTGTCACTGCTTGTAAAATCCAGGGCTTGCTCCATGATCTGTGGTCTTATGTCAAATGTGTCACGTGCCTGAACTGTTCTGTATTCACCTACACAGCTGTTGCCATCTTTGCTTAACCTTCAGAAAAAGAGGAAAAACTGGATTAAATTACTCACCTTTTTTTCTTGCAGGGCGCCAACAGAATGCGAGGCCGTCTGGGAAGCGTGGACAGTTTTGAGCGCTGCAACAGCCTTGCTTCTGACAAAGTATGTAAGGAGCTTAGTTAAAATTGGCACATTTTCATGCACGACTGTTAATGAAGTGTAAATATGACACTCTGCTTCGATTTGAAGGAAGTAACACAAGGCACATCAATTTACAGAACTCAAATAAGTTAAACAAGTTTCCACTGGGAGGCGGAGGGTATATATGGCATATATGTTGATTTGAAGCTTCGGCTTTAATCTATTGTTTGACTGCTAGTCTTTTTTTCTTTTTTACACTTCCGTTGCTTTTACAAAAAGCAGGGAATTTCTGGTCAGCTTCTGCCTCGTTTCACTGAAGTAATTAAGAAAGGTCCTATCTCCACAAAACGAAGTGTTCTGAAGGTGAAGAATCCTTTCTGAAAGTAATAGTTGCTTTAGGGAAGTAAGAATTTTTGACCTAAAACCAGCTGTTGGGGATGCTGTGTGGCGGCAAGTGGGTGGAATTCTGTTCACTTTCTTTTTATTTCCTGTTTTTAATGTTTTCTCACATGAGGATTGGTTGCTGGTTTCCCATCATGAGGTGAAGATTCTGTTATGGTTTTCCTGCTACAGTTACTCATAAACTGGCTGTGTAATAACAGTCTCTCTTCCAGGATATCGCTGTGACGGTACAGGAAGTATACTCGCGATATGTTGAGGAAACAAGCTAAAAGCAGTTTCCCTAGTCTTTTCAATTCCTGTGTTTTCCTGAAAGAGCCAGAAGTCTGGTAGCTGGAATGCCTATCCCTGTGAGAGGATGCCCAGAGTAATTAGTATGTCGGTTGCATTGCATATACATTTTTATTCCTCGTTTCTCTTTCTTTTTTTTGAAGAAGGACGCTGCTGGTTTGGAGTAAATTATCAAAGGATGTCTGGTTTTGGTGATAATTAGCATACAATAGGCCACGACCAAGAAGGGGGAGAGGCTTTGGTTCCCCGATGCAGCGCGCGGCCCGTGGGGTGAGGCGAGAGCTCTCGTAGGGCGCAGAGAGCGGCAGGCCTCACTCCGCCAGCACTTCCTTTCAGGACGCTTCGCCAGGCGATTCCCCACCAGCTACTCCTCCGGCGTCCCCCGTGTCCGCGACCTGGCAGCCGTTTCCCGAGGAAGACTCGGACTCCCCCCAGTTCAGGAGGCGTGCGCACACCTTCAGCCACCCCCCGTCCAGTGCCAGGCGGAGGATAACGTTCCAGAACGGGAGGTCCCAGAGCGTCAGGTCCCCGCTGCTGCGGCAGAGCTGTGTGGAGACGACGAGGTGAGTCAGGGCATGCTGCGCCACGCGCCTGCTGTCTGCTGAGATTTCAGTATGCCAGCCTCACCCGTGTTCCTTCTCAAGGAAGCTGTTTTTGCACTGCTCCAGGCTTTATTTATTTTTTTATTGTTTGTTTATTTTCAGCCTGTCTGCTCTGCTTCTGAGTAGTTTGGTGCTTTGCAGTAACTCACTAACCCCTGAATCACTGATTTGGAGGAAGCATCAATCCAGTGATTTGATCATCAGGCTGGATGCCGGCGCCGATCTATTTATTTATTTATTTGTCACCTCTGAACTGAGCTTTTTTGGCAGTGTTGGTAGTCAAGCCCTTTTGGAGAAGAGGTCCTCACCGCTTTTAACTGCAGAGGTGGTAGCCTGACGATTTTGTGCCAGGATGAAAAAGGCACTGACAGTTTCAAGTGCATGTTGCTCTGCTAGCCAAAGCTCCCAGAGAGCATGTCCAGAATTAAAATTGTTGAGGAGTCTCAAAAAAGGACTTAAGAATTGAACACCTCCACTGAACTGAGGCATGCGACTTCCCTGTTTGCCTTTCTCCAGAGCTTCCCTGTGTAACTTCTTTCACCTTCCTTTTTGGAGACTCTTCAGCTATTAATATGTGGAACACTGTTCCTTCAGGAGTTCCTTTACTCAGTCAGAAGAGGTCCCCACAGTTCATTGTGGGCCTCTCTGATTGTACTTTCTTTCTCTGCCTCAATCCTGGCTATCTGCAGTAACTGACTGGGCAAACTCCAAAACTTTTACAAGATTCAGGCCCAGATGAGCTGAATTTTTTCTTTTGGAGGAACACTTTCTCCAAACTATTCATCTGTTTCAATACTTGACTGCAATTACACTTTTTGTGCGCTCTTTCTAAAAACAGCTTTAAATAATAATTTCTCACCCATTTGATGTCTAAATTAAAATATCAGTGTGAATGCCACACCAGCTTGTAGAGAAAGGCAAAAAATGTTTATTCTGTTTAAGAGAATGAAAGGGGGTGAAGGGTGAGAAACTAGCCTTAAGTAGCTTTGTTACATTGTGTTTCTGAAGAGATAAATAATGTGGTTTTTACTGAGATAAACTTTGGAGTTTTGTTTTGTTGGGTTTTTTGGTGTTGTGTTTTTTATTTTTCCCCCACTGACCATGTTGTATGCAAACAGGAAACCCTGACAGTTCAAACTGAAGGACTTGCTGACTTCACTTCTTTGTAATAACTTTTAAGAAGTTGCTGATTAAATGGCATCATCAGCAGATTTCCAGTCAAAACAGTTTGTAACAACTTGGTTCTAGGCTGAGATTTTCCCTCCTCTCCTTTCCTATTGAGGATTAATCAAAATCTTAAGTAAAAGAAACTGAATTAATTTTATGTCCCCCCATCACTTGTTACTATTATTAAGTAATCTTGAACTGTGTAGTAGGACTATCTTTCTTGATTTAAACACTTCACAAAAATTTATCCAAAAATACTGCATTTAAATAATATCTACTTTCTAATGTGTTCTAGCAATACACGTCACTTACAAAAGCAAGAGAAGACTGGAGGGAAGAAACAAGGCGATTCATGTTATTGGAAGCAGGTTTCTAGGCATATTTTCTGAATGTTTCAGAGATTCTTTTTCTGAATTTGCTTTGAGAATAAACAAGGCTAAAGAACTAAGGTGGTCTTCCTGTTCTGCAGTGTCATTGAAATGTTTCTTAAAAGAAATCAGCTATAACAGCAAAATCAGTATCATCAGGGAAACTGCCCAGTAGTGCACTTGGTACATTTTTTTACTTCTTGGAAATAAAGTTACTGTAAGCCAAGATGAGGTACTTGGCCAGTATCTTTAATCTGGATGTTTTGTTGTTGTATCCGAATCCATGCTGACCCATCTGCTATGTTCTCTTGTTGCCTGCACAGCCCTATTGTCGGGGTTCAGCGCGCTCTCAGTGAGAGTGAATCTGCATCACCTGGTCTCCCCTCCTCTGTCTCTGCCCCTTCTTTCCTGAAAAGTTTTTACCAGGGCTCAGGAAGGTTGCTCCAGCACTCAGAAAGTGACCTCTCCAAGAGGTGAGAGCATTGTCTCCTGCCTAGTTCTTCAGTGCCACCAGCTTAACAAGATTCCCAGTGCAATGCAGCACATGGGATCTCTCCCACTCTGTCTTGTGCTCCTGCATTTCTACAAGACTTCCTAAGTACTTGATGCAAATGGGCGAACAGGCTTTTGGCCAAAAAAGCCTGTTAAAAATAGAGGCTTGTGTGCTAACATCTAGTAACTGTGACCTATTTCTGTTGCAGTGTTGCAGATCTGCTGCATTGGTTTGTCACTTGAAATGCAGTGTTTTTTAGGAGTGTCACGCCAATTTAATGCTTTCTTTGCTGAATGCAAACCAGCATGTGGTGTTGTGATCATCGGCATGTGAAAATAAGAAAAGAGCAATGTGAAGATTGTACAATACTAACGTGGGATGCCTGTGCATGAGCCAAGGGGAAACAACGAGTTAGCTAGGTGATACTAGCTGTGAGATGTTTAGAGAGAATTGGCAAATAACTTCCAATTGAAGAGGAGTGGGGAAGAAGCAAAGAAAGAAGGGCTTTCTGACATCAGTGTGAAAGACTGAGTATCTGAATGGAAGTCACACTTCTTTTTACTGTATGAATAGGCGCTCCTTCAGGAGGGTGCTTGAAGAAACCACGTATGGGTTGTTTTTCTGAAGTAGGGCTGTAGTGAATAAAGTGGAGCCATAGTTTTTAACTTCATGATGTTTTTTTGCCGGTTGCTGGCCTTTTTATTTCTCTTCTGTCACTGACAACTTATTTTTCTTTCATCAGTCTGTCCATGTTCACTGAAGTATACTTTTGTTCCTGGTACTTATCATCTCTGAGTCTGGCTCTCCCCTCATCATTGCCAACAGAAAACTGTGGAGTTGTAGAATCATAGAATAGTTATGGTTGGAAGAGACCTCAAAGATCATCAAGTCCAACCTTCTACCCAATGCCACCACGCCCACTAAACCCACTAAACCATGTCTCGAAGTGCCACATCTAAATGTTTTTTTGAACACCTCTAGGGATGGTGAGTCCACCACCTCCCTGGGGAGCCTGTTCCAGTGCTTAAGGACTCTTACAGTGAAGAAATTCTTCCTAATATCCAACCTGAACCTCCCCTGGCGCAACTTGAGGCCATTTCCTCTTGTCCTATCGCTTGTTACTTGGGACAAGAGACCAACCCCCACCTCGCTACAACCTCCTTTCAGGTAGTTATAGAGGACAATAAGGTCTCCCCTCAGCCTCCTTTTCTTCAGGCTAAACAACCCCAGCTCCCTCAGCCGCTCCTCATGAGACTTGTGCTCCAGGCCCTTCACCAGCTTTTGTAACTGTTTCTCCCTGGAAAATTACCAGTAGGTTGCGTTCTTACCAAAAACAAGTGTTGATGAGATCTGGATTCTGGGTGTGTTAGGACTCTAATACATGGGGATTTCAATTGTGTGAGATGGGTGTAGAAGTTCTTAGGGGTGCCTAAAGAAATTTTTTCACCTTGTGGTGTGCAGTTTCATTGAACACAGATTAGTTTGTTGGGTTGACTGCAAGAAATTATGTAAATATACAAACTAATGTGAGAGGTATTGACCTAAAGGTGGTTTTAAGGTACAATTTGAGTTAGTCATCTCTAATAATATGTAAGTTAGAATAAATACAAAGTACATATCATCTCCTTAAGCACACTGTATCCTACCTTGATTTCACTGACATTTAAAGTGTCTGTTTCTGGCTTCTAATCTGTAATTGGTGTACAGCATGCAGCCAAAAACTTTAATGTAGACACAATTACAAAACACCTGGTGGAAAATTTCTTCAGTTTAGGTCCTTTCAGCAGAATACACTTGTGTATAAGTGGAAGGTGACAGCATAACCTTAGTGGCAGGATCCCTGCCAATTCTCCCCCCCCCCAACCCCCTGCCCAATCCCACAGCTTTTAAGAAGTAAATGGTAAATTGTCTAGATTCACTTTCTAATAGAGGGATAATGTAAACTAATAATGACTTAATTTTCAGAGATCTTTCCAAAACCAGTCATAGAAATATTTCACAGTTTTGAAAAGGGAGTCACTTTAAGGTGACCCCACATTTTTACCCAAGCACAAATGATTAAGGAATAAGCAGTGTATGTTTTTGAAATTTGAGAGGAGAGATTGACATCTCGTCCAGTGTAGAAGTAGGCTTTTAATATCATCTGTTCTAAAGCTTGTGTCCATTAATATATAGTTACATACAATATATAGTTATATGTATATATAAAAAATAATATACAGTTACAATATAAGTGAATTGGATGCCTAGATTTTCTGTTCCGTACTACACTGCAGTAACACTCGACTAAGTAGCAGGTGAATTATTAAAGTTGAAATTAAAGTTGAAATTAAAGAAATTGATGAATGCACATCAGGATGTGCAGAGAAATGACAAAAAAAACCCCAAAACAACCCCGTCTCTTACAGACTAGTTTTTTGGGTTCAGACTATATTATTTGGGTATACTGTAGTACAGACTGTATTATATGGGTTCCAGTCCAACTTTATTTCCGGGGTCCCTTCAGTTAGCAGACTTGGTCCAAGCTGAACCAACGCCCGAGTCGGTTTGTGCAGGCAGCTGGATCCCATTAAACTTAACTTTCTGGATTTGGGGAATGTAGGCATTGAGTATTGTACTAAAACTGTACTGTAATGCCAGCTAACTCCAAGTTGAAATTTCTGAGATACTACTCTTTCTGGAATTGGTTATGCAGATAGTCAAGATACTGTGTTTCATTATAATGAGGTTTTGAACTGTAAGCTGGGGAGATCTTCATATTAGGAGTAATTCCCTGAGGACCACCCTGTTTCTACTTAGGCTTTATAGTATAAACGTTTCTGATACCATTTAATCTTGAATTTATGTGAAAACTCTTGTGAAAATGGGATCTCATTAGCCATAGATCTTGCTGGGAGCAATTGGGCCTGAACTGTCATGGTAAGGAAATTGCAGTAGCAGGGGTGAAGTGCTGGGACCTAGGTGGGTTTATAAAGTGAATACAACAAATATAGTCAGAAAGAAGTGGCGAATGAATAATGCTGATGTGGTAAGAGTGACCGAGGTAATCCAGCTGTCACTTGAACTGGCTAATGGAGAATGAAATATGTTGTCCAACCGATGGTGGCTGAAAGTCTTCAAACTTTCCCCAGTTTAACTTGCAAATGTGTGTTGTGCCATCGGGTTTATGAATGAGAAAAAGTTAAAATTTTTTGCAGTGTGGTTTTTCTTGCGGATTTGGTTTGGGGTTTTGGGGGTTTTTTCTTTGGCTATTTTTCACAGTGAGGACCATGTTCTATCCCAGTAGGCTCAATGTGAGGTGTTCTTAGCATTCTCGTGAGAGCGTATGTTAGGTTGGAATTGAGCATGGTGCAGCAGTCCTTTACAATCTGAAGACTATAAGCTGTTTAACTGTTAGGAACCCTAATTAAAACTTCAGTGCTTTTTCCTCTCTAAGAATAATCATGGTTACTACACATTCATGACGTGTGTCCTAGCCATGTTGTACTGAAGAAAAATTCTTTGTAGTGTGACTTCCTGTATCACGTAGGTTTGAGATCACGTGCTGCAGCAGGCAGCTTTTCTTCGTGTTCTGCTGAACTTCAATGTGCAGGAGCAGAGCCAGTTTCAGTCGGAATTCATTTTAGAAAGATGTTTGATTTGTAGCTGTCAGATGGGCCTATGCAAATAACACCAAGCCAGGGTCAGCTGGGGAGCTGGGTGTTAAAAAGCGACTCTGCTTATTATATATGTGTCATTTGTATATTGGCCGCTGTATAGAAGATGACTCAGATCCATGTTTATGTTACATTTGGCATACGTTTCCAAACTCAGAAACTGATACTACGGTGTTGGTACAGTGGCTCTCACCTGATTGTAGGCACCTTCATCTTGTCTAATCAATGGACAGAAGTTAGTGTTTCTGCAGCACAGTTGCTCTCATCCTAATGTGATTGTCTTTTAATATTCTGACATTTACAGAACTGATCCTGCCTATTTATCTACCTACTTGAACACTAGTACAGCCAGTTGTGCCTGTCACTGGGAACATCTTCATTTAGAAAACATGAATCATGCCCTACAAGTTTATTGACCTCCATTAAAAAGGAAGCCTCAGTTGACTTGCTAGGATTTAAATGGCTGTGTTGGAGATACCTGAAGCCTGGAGGAAAAAAAATTATTCTAGGTTCATTGTGGTGAAAGACCTATCTTTTTTTCCTAATATTTGTGGGGAGGCTGAGCTTTTTGGGTTAAATTCTAATAATCACTACTGTGATGCTTTATGTGGAAGCTGTGTTGAAGATACCTGAAGCCTGGAGGAAGAAAATTATTCTAGGTTCATTGTGGTGAAAGACCTCTCTTTTTTTCCTAATATTTGTGGGGAGGCTGAGCTTTTTGGGTTAAATTCTAATAATCACTACTGTGATGCTTTATGTGGAAGACAGGAAACACCAATGTATTTTCTACTTTAAGGAATGAGCAGTGTAATAAAGTTGGGCATCAACACAATATTAATAGGTACCTTCAGAATGTTTTTACCGCATTGTGGAGTCATTTGTCTATAGAGAAGTCTAGAGTGGAAATGGTCCACATAATCTTGACTTCTGACAAGTGTGTTGTGCAGCGTTTAATATTGAACACAAGCATATATAAGGATTCAAAAAAAAAATAATCCTGCCAACATAGAGGTAAACAAACAGGAATTTGTTTTTAAACTTTAATTTCTGTAACTTCTGGAATTTCTGGCTTTTATTCAACAGCTACTCCTGAAAGCTAGGCTACTAGAAGAATCTGTTTGGGTTTTTAATATAAAAATAAAGGCAGCGGTTTTAAAAATGGGACAGCCTTCAGCATAGGTTTGACTAGCCCACAGTGTCTCTGTTCATTGCACTGTTATGCAAGGATAATTTAAGCTGATTTACCACCACTTGAATTTGAATGGATTGCTTTTTTTAAAAAGAGCTTCATTTCTCATGAAGAAAGTAATTATTCAGATTTATATGAAAGTAATTATTCAGAATACATGACAGGAGTGAGGACCAGTAGAGAGGTGTGAACTGATCAGAACTAGTTTTTCTTCCTCCCAGAGGGGAGCAATACTTCATGTATTAGGCTTACATATAGGCTTCTGCCAGCTTACATCCTGGGAGTTGAAATATTAGCTGCCTTTTTGTACTTGATGTGGGGGATTTTGTACCATCTCAGCCTCCAAATTGCAAAGTAGGTCGAGTTGATTCAATTGTTGCTTAGAAGAAGTTGAAATGAAAGCAAACTGGGAAAAAATACAGACCTTGGCATAAGCCGCAACAGCAGTTATTCTCGAGTTAGTTGTCTTGCATGGACTCAAGTGCAAAATAATTCAGGTAAGTATTGTGTAAAGAATTCACAAGAAATGGGGTAGCTTTGTAGTTTTTTGAATATCAGTCTTTGGGAACATTTTAAAGAACAATTTTGGGAAGAGATTTTGGTAATTGAAACCAAGGAATAAGCATGTTTGTAATCTGTTTGTAATCTGAACAAGTCTTCAGGGTTTCTTTTTTTTTTTTTTCCTTTTTTTCCCTTCTGTTTTCTCTTTGTTTTCTGATTTTCTTTATTTCTTTTTTCCTTCTGTTTTTATTTTTTTCTTTTTCTTTTTGTGTTTTTTTTTTTTTTTCCCCTAAACTAGCCGTCTCATCTTCATACTATGCATTATCTGATAGACTAGTGAATGGGATCATGCTTTGGTGATACTGAATTGCAGTTGTCTGAGATAAAAAGCTTAGTACGCTGTACTCTTGGGTACTTGAGTTATTGCTTGTAACAGCTTAAGGATGACAGTACAGACTGAAATATTTAAAGCATTATATTGAATTTATAGCTTTTCACTTTTTATTGCATACAAGCTGATGAATGCATTTTGATTTCTGTGTTGGGTCAGGAGCATAGGCGAAGTAGCCTTATGGAGAACCATTATTCTTCAAACTGAACTGTGATGCATTTGTCCTAAAGTATTACATTGTTATCGTTTTCCAGAACTGTATGGGAGTTATGTTAAGTGATTAAAACAGGAACAGTAAGATAAATTGGAAATACTGAATTTTGTAGAATTTCTCTATTGAACTATTTGGCTTTACCCTTTCATATGTCTGTTTTAGAAGCTGAAATATTCTGATGTAGAAGCTGTACCATAATCTAGTTATAATTTTCTTAAATAAAGTATAAAAAAAAAATCAATTCTTGCAGTCATGTACTAGTTTGCAGTTTAGTTCTTAACTAACTACAGAAGAGATATTTAAGATTTTATATACTGCCATCTCATAATTTGCAGCGCATTGGCTCTGGTGCATTTCATCTTGCTCAGTTGTTGGTAGGTCGCAGCAGGACAGGAACTTGTGGAAAGTAGTTGAGACTTTTTTTTTCTTCTTGGTGGCTATATCGTTATATAACCCAAAAAATGCTCATCCTCTGCCTTGCCAGGTGTCTAGGTTCTATAATCCATAGCTTATAGAGTAGTTACAAATTTCTTGAGTTTGAGGTAGCAACTTTTTCTTCAAGTGGAAAACATCGTTAAAAACTGGAATTAATGATTGGACTATTTCTGCTAGTTTACCTTGCAACATTTTTCCCATGTAGATTTTTAAACCTGTGTGCTGTCAGAGCAGGGTCTTTTCTTGAGAATTTTTCCTGTGAGAGTTTGAGGTTCGATATCAGTGCCCTGACAGGAGCTAGTGAAAACTGTTCTGCTTTTCAGTAGCAATGACTGAACTCCATTTAAGAAGTTGTTGTTTTGGAGTTGCTTTTGCTCTTAATCTCTCCACTGACGTTAATAAACCTCTTCATTTTGCAGGGACCTGATAGCTTATGGTCAGATACACTTTTTTTTTTTTTCTTTACCCCCACCCTGTTTAGAGGAACTGTGTGAGGTGTTGCTGGCCTGTCTGAGCAGAGGACCTACCTGCCTGGCTGTTAAAATCCATGGCTACCTTAAAACTTGGAGTAATCTTGCAAATATCACCAAGAGCAAAGCCAGCCAGTTACATTTAGGTATGAGAGACGGTAAAGTCTGGGGAATAAGTATTGTGCAACTCCTGTTTCAAGGTGGGGAATATGTAATTGAGTTAACTCATTTTTTTTTTTTTTGCACCAACCTTCTGAACCATTTCATCACATGATAGGAATCACTGCCATTTTACTCTGACTTCTTCCTGCTTTTACTCTGTAGGGTATTGTTTCACAGCTTCAGGTCTGATATTAAGCTAGAACTTGTCTACCTGTCTTGAAACGAGGAAACTGTCTTTGTTCCCGTTCCAGCCTCCATTTCCTAAAGCTTGGTGTTTTCACAGGTTCCCCTGCCTTCCATTGAATATGGCAAGGTGTGTACATGAGACTTTCAAAAGTTTTCCTTTGATAACTCATCGGATAGCTCTTTGAAACAGAAGATGATTAATGTTAGTTGCTTAAAATGCCAGGGGAATTTTGGAAGGGAGTGTTTAACAACAGAAATACAGATCCTCAGAACTATATGATTTGCACACTTCACAAGGTAGCATGAGTGACTAATCCATCCCACTGTAAACTCTGTGGCTGAAATGATGTAAACAGCTTGCTTTCATACCCTAAAATCACCATCCTCTTATTCTGACTTTCCTGTAAATTTTACTACTGTAAACTCTTCCTAGGACTGTCTGCACATTTAGGGGCACAGTGGCTGAATGTAGATTTTTGTGCATAGCAATAGAAAGGAAGTTTTCATTCCTTTGTTATGTAGCTTCTATTTAGTAAGCCCTGGTATTAAGCAGATTTTGTGTTCTAACATGTGATATATAAGACTTGAAATAGCAAGAAGTATTTTTGTTACAGTTATTTATAGAAATATGAGTTATAATGATTAATATATTCAAACTCAATACCTTATTTCCATGAGTTGTTGGACTGAAATACCTTTGGAAAACAGAATCTCTAGATTCAAAATTAGTTTTGTAGCCTATGTTTAGTTAGCAGAAGCAGTGATTACCCCATCACCAAAGACTCTGTAAGAGCTAGCCAAAGAAGATTGTCACAGGGTTTTCTGTTGCTGTTTTGGTTAGTGCAACATGGGGCTCTACTGAGACCACCTGCTAATAGTATGATGCACAGGGAACTGAGGCTCTATAGAAACTAAATTGGGAGTAGAGAATAATTCAGACTATCTGTTATTCAGGGCTCCCAGCCCATGGCACTGTTCTTGGAGAAGAGCAAGGGTTGTGCCTAATGCTGGGTAGGTGAACTTGAAGACATGATTATTTCTCTGCCAGGATATGGAAGGAGGGTCTGATACCTCTGTATGATAATGAGTCCAGTTTACTCCCTGAGGCTTGCACATGTCTGGGAGTAGATTATTAGCATAGGGACAGCTTTGGTCACCAAAAAGACCAATTCTAGGTTGGTGGATTATCATTCAGCACAGAGTATTTGATACGAAAAGTGCTGATTGAGATGGTGTAGCTGGTAGACTGGTGTAGCTGAAACTTTGTCATCTGCCTTTTTGCAGATCTCTCCTTTTGTGCAAGCCAAACGTGGGGAGACAGACTGCACCCGGCAAATTGTGATCATCTACAACTGACTTACCACTAAAAACAGTGAACACATAATGTGCTGGGCTTTCCTTTCATCTAACTCTTTTTAGAGACTGCACTGTAGCATGGAAATTCCTTACAGGATGAAGGTTTGAGTGTAGCTACTGCTGTGTTGATATAGCAGTTTTCCCTGTGATGAAGATGAAGCTGCAGACACAGCTCCCTGTATTCGATGCCATCTTCCTGAGAAGCCTGTAGTTGTGTGTCACGTTGTCGATGTTGCATGGAAGGATTTGTGGCAGATAATCAATGTACCCGTTGCTATAGATCTGTGTCCCTACTTTACTACCACAAATGCAAAATGCTGAAATGTTTCTCAAAGTGGTTCAAGTACTTAGGAAAGCTAAATGTCCTTTCCTCTGGCAATAGTCAGTAGAGAGGTGTGCTTGGTATCCTTTTCAAATGACCTCCCAGCAAAGCTTTCCTATATCCTCTCTTTGCCTCTTCCAGCAACATAAACTACTATTAAAATTACTGTGTAAATAACATTTCTACATGGCAACTGGGGAGGAGATCAGCTCCTCTCAGGCCATTGTGATAGTAACTGAGCCTGCTCTCTGTTTGCAAGGGCTCTGTTCCTTCAGCTGGAGATGCTGATGAAACATGAGGACATTTGGCCCCGTTTGTGCAAGAGAAATGTCTACTTGAAGCATAGGAAAGAGGCTGCATGAGAAGGCCAGAGCATTGCCTCCAATGAAATATTCAGCTGTGAGCCCATCATGCCATTTAAAATGGCGCTAAATGGAGGACTGTGCTCTGCTAAAGCAACATCTGTGCTTTTAGGGGTATTACATCAGATCACCCCTGTAAGACTAATGTATGGCAAAACAAAACCCATCGCTATTTTGGAGGCTAAATATTGCCATGTTTTTCTCTTAGCTTTTTCAAAATTTAGCTTTTATTCTAAGCTTCTAGCTGAGCACTGTATGAATGCTATGAATCCTTCCTGGTGGTATACAGTGCAAACTTCACTGTGTTACAAGAAAACATTTGGGCACTTCTGTATTCAAGGTGAAGCTCACGCACAGCATGCTTTGCCTTCTAAACCTTCCCAGCAAATGCTCCTGAAGGTTTGGTTGTACATTAGACAGACTTAATAAAGATTTTTTTTTTATTTATTTATTTTTATATCACCGCCCCCCCGATGACTTTGATCACCCCATCTGCTTTTTCTTTCCTTCAGTGATTGGGAGGGAAAGAAAAGAACATCGACGGTCTGCAGCAGTGAATCTCTAAATGCTGTGGGGGCCACGCTCACACCTCGCCGCATCTCCTGGCGGCGGAGAATATTCCTGCAGGTAGCTTCACCTATGAATAAATCTCCTTCCAAGATGCAGAATCCAGGTCTGTGTGTGCTTTTAAAGAAAATAAACCAGCAGTTGTTTTTGAATAGTTATTACTATAGTGAACTGCAACATGTGAAAATATGAAAGGGAGAAGGGAGTCAGCTTGATACAATATTCTTGCTAGAAGCTCGCTAAAGATCAGTTGTGCTCAGTTGGCTTTAGGTCTTTGTTGCTTTGAACAGAGGATTCTGTCATAAAAATCAAATGAATTGCAATCTGCCATGGCTGCACTGGTAGCAAGGAAATGAAGAACTGTCTCTTGCTGACAAAGATACCATCTTTAACTGTTAGCAAATTTTTACATAGCCTGCTTACATAATAGCAGTGTTTGCAAAAATGATAAATTTTCTGCCTTGTCCTTGTACTGCACATAGCACCTGTTGAGTGTGTTAATAATTCTTACAGCCTTAGGTCATTTAGGGGAGAAACCTCTGAAATATGTGAAATCCTGCTATGTTGATAAAGTCCTGTTGGTGGAATTGACAACCATAGGTAAATGACAAACTCTATATTTACTGACCATGAAGTGCAATAGCACTGCCTATAGTGCAGCCTAGCAGTTGGAAAAAGTTCCTTTTAGCATAGAGCCTGTGGTTAATCATAGCAGTAAACAAGCCTAGCTGTAAAGGAGACTTTATGGATAAATGCCTCTTTGTAATTCTAGAAGGAGCTAGCAGGGGAAAAAGTTGAAATACTGGGTGACTCTTTATTTAGCTATATTTCATTTAAATATAACTTTATATCATTTAAATAAAACACTTTATTTAAAAATAATTCTCTGCTGTTGAACTGCGTTTTGTCTGTCTTTGGAATCAGCACCTCGCTGCTGAACACGGAAGACAGCTCTTTTTGTTCTGTTGTGACTTAGATTTTTGTGATACGTCACTCTTGAGTTTCCTGTAATAGCTTTCTGATTCTTTGCAGATGGTCATGATGGAAGTGAATTGTTACCATTATCCCCTCTTGCTCCACCCCTGGAGGAGGACCCTCTTGTTCTAGTATTGCAAAATGAGGATGGTCCAGATAAAACTGGAGAGAGGAAGAACTCAGAAGAACTACAAAGTCTGTGGAGAAAAGCCATCCATCAACAAATTCTGTTACTTCGAATGGAAAAAGAAAATCAGAAGCTGGAAGGTTAGCTATTTAGAAAATACCCCTTAAAACTATTACAAATTCTGCTGTCTGAAGCTGAAAACCGTACTGCTGTTGGGCACCTCAAACAGAGATGTGGTTCTGTAACTTTTTGTTTAACAGTGCTAGAAAAAAATACGTTTGCCCAGTCCTATCTCACAGTCCACCAGGTTCTCTGTCTACCTGCCAACTCTTAATGAGTCACCTTAGTTAAAGAAGAAAGTGATAACTTTTCCTTTTTTAGTGCATGATAGACAAAGGTTGCTACAGTCTGTATTCTAGCTCACTAAGTCTAGGAATTCTAATGTGAAGTGGAGTCAGGAGAACAGATGCCATGTGAACACTTAGGTATCGTAAACCTTACGCTATATATCTCGTTTCAGTCCTTTGCAGTGCATGGCATTTCTGTCTAGGCTTTCTGTCCTTCATAAACCACATCACAGTGGTAATTTTGTAAATACTTGAATCCAAATATGATTTTTGAGCAACTGGCTCTTCAGGTATGTCAGAAAGTTCTTTTTTCAGAGCTTGAGTGCTGTACACTGAAAATTCAGTGCCGTTACTGAGGGATCTGAAGTTGACCATGCTGACTTGTCAGCTGCCTGAGCTTCTGGCTAAGATACTTTATTATGACTGGTCAAGACTCTCACAAATAAAAGACAGGATGCAATGTCTATCCTAGCACATAGAAGTCCTTCAGTATAATAGACTAATAACTTTCGGTGCAAATTGAAAATTTCAAATGTCCTTTCTGCAATTGCTGCCCTCATCTTCGCCTGTATGGTGTATAACCTCATTATATGGTAGTCTGATTCTTCAGACAAAACATAATGATCTTGTTATGATCGGTTAACTCCTTTTCCTTCTTTAGTGGTGCTTACTGAGAAAGCAGGGATAGGAAAGAAAAACAGCAGGACAGAAGTCTTCCCATGTCCCTACAAGTATACATCCTTGAATGTATTTCCTACACATGTAGTGTATTTCTCTGTGCACTCTTTCTACAGTTTGTCTCCCATTTGACACACACTTCCGTGGAAACTCCTAAATTCATAGGGAACGTCTACAGAGAAGTCTGTTTTAACTTCAGCCAAAATCTTCATTTGTTGTTTTAGCAAACGGTTAGTCTACTGTTGTGGGGTGGGGAAGCTGGACATCTGCTGTAGTGACTAATTTCATGTTATTCCCTCTGGTAACATGAGCTGCTGAGGAACAAACTCTTTTCTATATCTGCCCTGCATAGCTAGAAGTGCTGTAAACTGTTAAATCAGTCCAGTTCCTTAAGACTCAGTTATAACTTATTTCCATGCTGTAACAGATTTTTTTTTTTAGAAAATAAGTTCTGCCTGCCTGATCATTTGTGGTGAAAACAGGAATGTCATCAGTGGAGACTCCAAACTGGCACTCATCTACCAGCCTACATCTTAGCTTGTGCTCCAAGTAGCATGTCTCCATTCTTGTATGCAGGTTCATAAGTACTGCTAGTGAAACTGGTGCTCTGGCTAGCTAGAATTCATCATCTTATTTTCAAAGGGTGAGAAGTAAACTGTCTTAACGCCTGTCTCTAGGGTTCTTTCCTGTGGGCTGCTGTAACATGGGTCATTTTGCGGACAGGACATATGCAGAACCGATACATTCCAAACAAGTGCTAGTTCGGGCAGTCGTTGACATCTTAGCTGACAATGAAATGTAGATCTCAGAGATGGGAAATGTAGTAACAGAAATGCAGTAATTTCTCTATTTGAAGCCAGATTCCTAGCTGTGAATTTATTCAGCTGTATATGACTGATTTAAGACTAGAATTGCTGTGGAATTGTTTTTAGTGGTTTTCTGTTTTGTTGATTTTTTTTTTTTTATTTTATTTTTTATTTACAACATATTAATAGAACCTCTTTTCCTATTCCTTTTGCTGTCGAGGAGACTTGAATACCATTAGCTCTTTGTTTTATAGAAGGTAAGTTCTGTGAATTGTACAAACTTGCTTATTTTTTTTTCTGAGAAGCTAAAAGCTACTCTTTCCAGTAGATCACCTAGAAATGTAAGAACTACATAAAGTAGTGGGTCACCTAGCAATGATTAGGAAGAACATTAACAAGGATGGTTGCAGGCAACCAAGGGTGGCATAGTAGGTAGGGCAAGTACGATCAACAAGCAAGCTTGCTGACTTTCACCATGGTTAACTGCAGAGCCAAAGTACCATTCAGTGAATGATAACCTGTGACACTTAATCGTTGTCACACTGACATGTGTTACTCTTGTCTTGAATCTGTTGCATATGCTTATGAGAGTGAGCAGTCTCGGATGAAATCGTATAGTATTTAAAATTGCCCCAATTGGACTGCAAATTCTTGTGGTGAGATCACATTCCCATTTTTATGGAAGCGTACTGCACCTTGCATAATAGGTGCTTCTACAAGGCACCCATAGTCTTGAATAGATATAGTCTTGGAGGTATAACATACAGCTTTTGGAAATAATTTGTCACCTACGTTTCTGGAGTGGGCCAGGCAATGATTCTATGGATTCATCCAATATTGGCTTTATCTAAAGTGAGATGATTAGGCAAAGAAATTGATTGTCTTTTTTTGCAGGTTCTGTGAAAGCGTGAGTGAGAGTTTGTTTTCACCTGAAGGTGAAGGATGGTGGGGAGGGGGGTACATCTGTAAGAGGAAGGAATTTCCTGGAAGGCACAAGTACTGCACGCAGATCAAGGCAAATTTGGGATAAACTCAATTTCAGCTTTCAGAGGTCATGTTGTGAAATGTACAATTCAGTCCAATGATAATTAAACCTATGTAAAAATTAAGACATGTTCAGGTCTTGATTCCATTTTTTACACCAGTAGTATGAGGAATTGGAGTGTTTTTCTGCATGCATATCATGTATAATAAAATAACCACAGTTAATTTCTTCAGTAATGGAAATGAAAGCTGCTCCTCTATGAAATTCCAATGCAGCTTTATTTCAGAAATAGAGAATCCTCTGGAATAAAGATTTTGTGCCAGCTAGTCCTATGTAGCAAACCTTTCGAGTTCTGTGCCTTCAGCACAGGTGTACCTTTCTGGATATGGTTCACGTTTGTTCATTCTGTTTACCTCTAGTCAGCCCGATGATGCCAGGTAGCAGTGTCATGAGCTCTTACCACTCTCGTAAGGGACTTGTAAAAACTGGAACTGGTGTGACAGCCTTCGGTTTGGAAGACTTGCTAGCTTGCTTGCCTGAATCTCTCATATAAACATTCATATGTTTGGGACTTTCCATACTAAAACAATTGTAATGTTCAATATCAACAGTAGAAAAATGATCAAAGGTGTTTTTGCAGTTGAAAGAAGCAGCAGATGTGGTGAAGTTGACTGTGTTGAATGGGTTTTTCTTCTTGCCCCAAGCCTTAAAAAATGTTTTCGTGTACTTCATGAATTACTAATGTTCATGGCCCAGTAACAGAAGTTAAATTGTTACCTGCGGCATCTTATGACAAAAAACTGGCCCCATCTCAACTATTAACTGATGAATTGTAGAGGGTGTATTTATTCCTAGCCAGATTATCAGACAGATATATCTAACTTGAATGGGTTTTGCGTATTTGATGCCTCCTGTAATTTTCTGATATTGTTTTTCCCTGTGCTCTTCTTTTCTGTTCTGTGCTCTAGCAAGCAGAGATGAGCTCCAATCAAGAAAAGTAAAACTGGACTATGATGAAGTTGGTACATGTCAGAAAGATGTCATAAATGTTTGGGATAAGAAGTTACTAAACTGCAGAGCCAAAATCCGATGTGACATGGAAGATATCCATTCCACTTTGAAAGAAGGTATTTGTGTAGGATGGCTTTTAACTATGAAGTCTGAAGATTATATTGTTCCTTTCTGATACTGAAGGAAGTCTGCCAGCAATACGCTTTTTTCAGTAGTACAAAATTATGAAAAATTGCCTTCTTTTTGCAAATGCGCCCACCTCCTGCTGCCAAAAAGAAAATACGTTCTGCTGTTGCAGCTTACAATGTCAGCAATGCAGAAACTTATATAGTCATACCTTTGAAGGTAACATCTTGTGCCCCTGTATTATTACAGTGAAGACTGAACTTGGAGCTTCTGCAGCTAACACTGTGACCTTCTGGTTTCTGGTCTGTGGCTCCTATCCAACTGATTCTGAGTTTCATATGCTCTGATTTTACTTACCGAGAAGGCAGGACCATAATGTCTAATGTGGACTGTGCCTAAAACCTAAGAGAATCACAACCAAGCTTCAGAGAGTCAGAACAATCACATCTGATAGAGTCTGGAATATGGTATTTTAGTATTTTGTTTCTTCAAGTGAAAACCTGGGGATTTTGACTTGGAAGTAGATCTTCCTGTGGCCTAACCATAGGCCAGAGGGCCTTGTTAGTATAATGCAGATGTGGAGTCTGGTTGGACCACTGTGTCCTCTTCCATAGCATCTCATGTCTGTGTTACAGGTGCTGAAAAACAATATTTCAGTGTAATCTGGCTGTGGTACAGAAAGAAAGTTTAAATTGCTACCAAAGGGAATTGTGGTAGAAATAAGGCGGTTCCTATTAGTGACCTGCAGAAGGCTGCAAAAAATGACTTGCCTTGATGCCCTATTTTCTGCTGCTGGACTGCAGTTCACAGCTGGGAACAAGGACTTGCCTTTTCTAACTTGTATTCTTGTTAAAAAATTATTTGCGTGGAAAGTATTAGCAGAGTTGACAATTTATTTTGACTTTCAAAGGTCAATTTACAGAGTCAGATATTGAAGGGGGATGTACGTCAAAGTCCGAAAGTTTTAATTTAGTTTATGCTTTCACAGGTGCTTGGCTGACTTGAGAGAAATGTGTCTTTCAATATGTGGTTCTGTGTCCTTCCTTTGGTGTGCAGCATTAATGCTTTTAGGTTTGAACTGACCGTTTTGCAATCTGTACATATTTCACCAAGCCTATGGACTGACATGAGCAGCCCTTTGGGAAGGGTATTTCACACCTGTGAATTTAGTTCAGCCTTTCTAAACAGGGTGGACTGCATTCTGTGTGTAGTTGTGCATCTTTTCCTGCTGGAGGCTAATGGCTCAGAAGTGGCAAAACAAGTGATGTCTGTACCTCAGTTGCCAAATGTACTGCTCAGTGTAATTACTGTAAGTTTGTAGTTAATGTTTAGTTAGTGGAAACAAACTGTGGCTACAGAGTGAATATACTGCAGAGCGGACAACTTCTGAAGCTGACTGTGAAGGATCCTCCAAAGTGGTTCGGCCAAGATTATGACAAAGCAAATTCTTGTGTTATAGCAGTAAAAATATGCCCCTGCTTAGGCCTTTTGGGTTTTTTTGACTGACCTGCAGGTGTACCAAAAAGTCGTCGGGGAGAAATTTGGCAATTTTTGGCTGTGCAACATCGAGTCAGACACAGACTGCCAAACAAGCAGCAGCCTCCCGACATCTCTTACAAAGAACTTCTGAAACAACTGACGGCTCAACAGCACGCCATCCTTGTAGATCTAGGTATGTCTGTCTGAAGCTAGATTTTTCTGACTTGTTTTGTGAGTCTTTTAGTGGAAGCTGTTGCTGAAGATAGATGCTGCTGTATCATCACCACTTCCTGTGTTGTCAGGATTCATATGCCACTTAGTGTCCGCCAAGCGGATGATTTCTTAGGTTATGCTGTTTGTATTTATGCTCTTCTACATCTGTCTGGAAAGAGAAAGCAGTCATTTCTACAAGTTCTGTGCAGACAAGAATATTAAATGAGCTCGATGGATACTGTCTAAAATCAGTGGTAAAATACAGATTATCTGTCTAAAGTCAGCCTGCATATGAAAGCAAAGAGAAACAGTCTATAGGAGGAGAGATGTGCTGGTTGTCAGATGGATCTGGGTTTTTTTGAGAAGAACTGAAGATCAACTACTCTTCTCTCTTTTCATCAGGACGGACATTCCCTATACTTTTCTGCCCACCTGGGAGCAGGACAACTATCACTCTTTAATCTCCTGAAAGCATACTCTTTGCTGGACAAAGAAGTGGGTTATTGTCAAGGTATAAGCTTTGTAGCTGGAGTGCTGCTTCTACATATGAGTGAAGAACAGGCCTTTGAAATGCTGAAATTCCTCATGTATGACCTTGGCTTCCGTAAACAGTACAGGCCAGACATGATGTCGCTACAGGTAAGTCAGTCCTACTTAAAGCAAACCAGAGTTTTAAATGAGTTCTGAGCTCTCGGAGGTTGCTCATGTTCTTCAGGGCCTTATGAAGTTTCTTATGCTGTTTTGGAGGTTATGAGGTGCATGTGAATGTTACTATTGAACCCCTCTCTGCTTCTCAATTTGCAAACAGAGAAGTTCAGAACTCGCAGACTTTTCCTGTCACACATCCCCATCATCTCCTGTTTGGAAACTCTGCTTTCTCGGCTGTTTGCTCTTCCTTTTCTTTTCCTCACTTCTCTCTCATCCTTATGCCGACAAACCACTATGTTTGCGTCTGTATAGATGGAGTTTAAAAATAAATTTAATTTTATTCAGTCCGTGAGCGCTTAGGTGTAGATTTTTCTCTTGTAACTCCAAGCCAAATCAGTAGTGACACCCAGTGGCCAGCCAGTGTACTCCACAGGCATTTGTACTTGGGGCTGTGCTGTCTTGCCTCATCATTTGCGCCTATTTTCTCTCATCATCCTCTACCTCGCAACCCTCAACACAGAGAGAAAACAGACAAATTTTTAAATGTTTAGTTTGCTTAAGAAAGATGCATGCTCTGCAATATTAGTCTTTTAACAGCTAGCTATAGATACGCAAGGCTGCTTAGGAAAGAAACAGAAAACCTTTCAGATGTGTATAAACTCCAGGGTTCAAAGTTCAAGAAATCTTTCACCTTGAGATGCAACTGTCCACTGACTTAAATAACTATATGCTATGGGCCTGTAATATTATAAAGGGGTATACCACTGCTGAGTTAGAGCTTGTAATCCACAGTGGAGAAAAAGTAAACTAAGAGGCAGGTACAAAAGTCTCTTTTTATCTTTCCTTTTTTTTTTTTTCTCCCCTCCCCATGCTCCTTGCATAGCAAACACTAATAATTAAGTAAAAACTTAAGGGGAAGTTTCAGTCTGCTTTTCATGACCAGTCACTTTAGGTGCTTATTTGGCAAATGTCCAGAAGAATAGAATAGATTGTAGTTAAAGAAATTGTATGTGCTTATTCTAAAAATGATAGAGGAGTGTTTTATTGTGTAAGTGTGCTATAACAAGTTTGCTGTGATGAATTAAGGGTGAACAGCCATAAAGACCATCGTTTTGCCTCTTCCCTGTCCCATTCCCCCACCCCCCTCACATATGTTTTGAACCAGTGGGCATCAAAGAGTGATAAATGCATGGTTGCGGGATTTTTTTTTTTCCCCCTAGAAGATGCTTTCTTAGTGTTTGTATGTCATACTGCAGTTGTAGACTTTCAGTAATGTCTGATGATTTGAGAGCATTCAGATGTCCAGGATTTCACCTTTTGATTTAAATGAGTCTGAAACTTTTAGTGTCAGAAGTTCCTAGGAAGAACACTTTTTAAGTTTGAGAAGGTTTACCACTTGTATTACTGTTTGTCCTTTGAATGAAATGACCTCTCATTCCCCACAGTTTGCTCCTAGGCAGTTACCCTGTTCTGGAAAAAAGTACAAGTTTTGTCTGCTCAAGCCAAACTAGACTATTGAAGATGATTTAGAAGATCTCACTAAAGCCTAACTCTTTGTTTTGGTTTTTAACAGGAGTAGAGCACTTGCAAACAGAAACACAAGTAAGCTTATATGCAGAATTAGCTTCTGTCCTGTAGAAGAAAAATGTTGGGTGTTTCTTTAGGATAGTGAGAACTTACTTGACTTATTTTTAATTGTTGTCTGGAAAATGTAGTAATCTAGATTCTTAGTTCATAATGAACTCATCCAATTGGTTTACTGCGTCTGTGATACTATTCTAGTTTCACATGTAAACGTGTTTTATATTAAAACTGTCCAGACTGTGCTTAATTAGTATCTTTGACAATTAAAGCAAAGACTGAAATACATGCACAAGTTTAGCTAATTTGCCTGAATGAGAAGTGATCTCTCTGCCTGTGGATGCGGCTGACCAATAGACAGTTTCAAGTGCAGTCAGTTTTTGGTAGGGAAGAATCATGACCAGTAAAAGTAGGAAAGTAGCTGGATCCAATAAGTCATTTTCTTATTGAGGATAGCATAAGGCACTGTTGACAGCAGAATTGGACCTGACAGCTGATCAATATATGTCTGCTTCTCATCTTCTGCTTTCTGAGAGAAGCATCACTCTGTGCTATGGGCGACTTACTGTGGTATATAGACTATCAAAATTGCAAGGAAATAATTTGCACAGAGTGATATTTTTAGCAATGAATAGCGACTTTTAACCACTTTGCTTTACAACCTTTTACAGGTTGTATAGCAGCATTTTTTTGCATCAGTATCTTAAATTTCTCTGGACCACTGACATGTGGGAGGTGTGCTGGGAAATAAGTATGTGGTACACCTCTGTTGACCCATCATATCTAACATACTCTGTGGATACAGAAGCTGTCTAAAGTGATGATTGTAGCATAGGAGTTTTAAATGCAGAAAAAGTATGGCCAAGGTTCAAAGGATGAAAGCTGAAATGTGTAAATTTAGCCAGAAATATTTCAACTCTGTAATGGACAGTTTTGGCATCTTGGAAGAGGTATTTCTGCTTTCATTGCTGTGAGACTAGAATTTCTGGTTTGTTGACAGAGTCAAATCAATATAGTCTCTTGTTACCTTAAGCCTGTGAATCTGAAATGGTACTTCATTAATAATCAGGTTCAAACTGTTCTTTGTTATTGACTACTGTGTTGGTTTTAATTCATTAGGGGTGGGTTGTTTATATGTGAGCAGATATCACTTGAGGCCCTAAGCAACAATTAAGCTTCATTTTGCAGTGCCATCTGTACTGGAGTTAATTTCCCTTGAGTGAAATATGAATGGCTTGGAAAACTGAGTAAAGCTGAACTTTTCTTTCTCTACTTCCTTCCCTCCCAACCCCCTCGTGCACTGTAGATTCAGATGTATCAGCTCTCAAGGCTTCTTCATGATTATCACAGAGACCTATATAATCATCTTGAAGAAAATGAAATCAGTCCCAGCCTTTATGCTGCACCGTGGTTTCTTACACTGTTCGCATCTCAGTTTCCATTAGGATTTGTAGCCAGAGTATTTGGTAAGAAAGTTTATTCTGTTGCAATAATAAACAGAACAATGTTGTCCATTGTGTTTTGAAACTCTCAGGGAGTAGTTTTCTACATACTGTGGACGTTTGGGGTGACTGTTGTGGGTGGCAAGTAGCAACGCTCTTCATAGTGGGATGTCAGCTCCTTTTCAGAGAGAAAAACTGAAATTCTTTGAAACATGAGACTTGAGCAATTAAGTATGTCTGCTGTTGTTAGTCAAGAGTCTTCTGAAGTGTGAACAGCAGGAAGTTTGTTGTTGCAAATGTATTTTATGCATCAAGCATTCAGTTTACATCTATAGAAAAGTTGTTCTTGTTGAACTTGCAAATTGAAAAAAGAGAATGCATTGGTTTTCAAGAAAGTGTTTCTGAATAACTAATTCTAAAATGCTTTCTAACAAAAATTCAAGTAAACTTGAACTTAAAGGCTGTTTCAGTATTCATGTATATATTGAAGTTTCCTAGTCTTAGTCTGCCTCTGGCTCCGTTTACATAGTTTTTTCATGATAGGCTCCTCTTCAGATAACATCTAGTACAGAAGCATAAGTATGGATTGTGCCTTGTAGTGTTTACAGTATCAGCATGTCAAGTACTTGGGTTTGTATTCTTTTATTATCCATACGAAGTGCCAGCTTAATCAGATTTCCAGTAATGCAGCTTTTTTTTTTTAGTTCATTTATTTATTAATGTAAAACTTGCTGTACTCAGATATGCACCAAGAAGCCAGGAGCATATGTCACGTACTTTCCCTTAAAGTAGACTTTTTACCCATTTGATTTTTCTGTTTTTATACAGCACCTTTTGTCTTTTCTTAAGAAATTTAACCTGACTTGTCTCATGTTTTATTACTGGAATGTGTTAGGTTTTTAACTTGTTTGGTGTGGTGGTTTGGAGGGGAAGAGAGGTTTTTTTGGTTGGTTTTGGTTTTCATGTTTTTTTTGACCTAGTGATTTCTCTATTACAGAGGTTTTTTTCCTTTTTCTGACTGCTCTTTGGGTAAACAAATGATTGGTGTATCTATTTCTCAGTGGTATTCACATGATTGGTACATCTCTTTCCCAGTGGGATTATTGAATTCTGGGACATTCAGGCGTTTCTTTTTTTTTTTTTTCCTTTTTGATTTGTTTTTTAAGGCTAAATTGTTCTTTTTTTTTGTTTTTTTTAATCTTCAGTAGGCTTTGAATTTGGAGAAGGAACTTTTTAAGGGTCGGGAGGGTCAGTGTTCATTTCTCTGTAAATAAGCCGAGCAAAGCATGTTCCCATTTTAAAACTCAAAAGTCACTATGTTGTTTTACTTCCTAATGCTTTGGATTCCTGCATCTTCATTGTCTTATGGGCCATTGTCACATACCGGGAACAGATGGTTAATGTCTACCCTTCACAAATTAAATTCTTACATTTATGCTACTTGCATGTGCATCATAGACTTGGGAAGGGAGACTTTTAGGAACTTTGTATGAGTGAGATGACTGCCTCACCAGTGTCCTGGTGCTACCCTGTGATACTGGATTGAGGCTAGGGATGACCTCTCAGTGTCTCAGAAGTTGAGTTTGTTCAGTTGCAAAGCCCTGCTCTTGGTGGTGTGACAGAGCCAACAGCACAGGAGGCTTATTTAAACTGCTCGTGGGCTGCGTTCATCTCAGTAAATGCAAATCCACCACTGGTTACTGAGACCGAGTTTCTAGTTACTGTGATCAAGTTTCCAGTTTCTGTGCAGTCCATGTCTACTCACTTCTGCAGAGCCTGGACTTTCCCCTCACATCCACCTAATTATACCTCAAAGGAAGGGTTTGGGGCTTAAATTATAGCCAATATGATCACTACTAGGGATTTTGAAAATAATATGATTGATTATGGAATCTACATGATTGCTTTTGAGGACTAGCTTCTGCCTGTAGAAAACAGTAAAATGTCAGTACGTTGTGCTGTGATCCGCTTCTCAATTACTTTTCAGTCATAGATGCGCTTAAAACAGTTAGCAGTTGGTTAACAGTCTATAGTCTACAGTAGACAGTAATGAAATGCTTATTGCAGGTAACTGTTAGAGACATAACAAGCATGCAGTGTTTTCTTTAATGCTGTCTCATCTCTAAGATGACAGAAAATGCTTTTATATGCTTTAACCTCAGGTTGAAATAAGACAGATTGCACTTCTGAAGTGAGTAAATCTTCAGTATGATTGATTACAGAGAAAAACATCCCAGCCCATATATATATATATAATGTGTATATATATATATATTTATCCATTGAGTTTAGCTCTTGTTTTCAAGATGTTTTAATGATTTTCTTTTTTAGACATTATTTTCCTTCAAGGAACAGAAGTCATATTTAAAGTAGCATTGAGCCTACTTAGCAGTCAAGAAACATCTATAATGGGATGTGAGAGTTTTGAGAACACTGTTGATTTTCTGAAAACCATTGTTCCAGATATGACTCAGCCTCAAATGGAAAAAATTATTACTCAGGTAAAGTTGTTTTTCTCTCTACTTTTTTCCCCCCTCTTTTAGTTTACTTTAAAAGAATCGTACCTAAGGTATATGTAAAAGTTTTCTCAGTATGTGCCTTTTGGTTTGAAATGCAAAGGAGTCATCTTCCCGGTAATTTGTATAGAACTAAGATGCAAGTTTTGAATAAAATGGGTTTTGTTTTGCAAATTTTAGCAAGTTGCTACCTCAAGCTCTAGTACAAAGGTTTTTTTGTGCCCCAGCTATTGGGAAAACATGACTTTGTTTATAAATTTCACGTCACCATCAGAAGGGTAAAAGTACCCTATTTTCCAAGCCTAAACCCAGCTGTTGCTCCCTGCTAGCGGGTGAGCAGTCCAGCAGTTTGTGACGGGAAGCACAACATGCCCTGATGGGAAGAGGCAGCGTCACAGCAACTTCTCCTCTGGATCCTTTGAACTGGCTGCACAGAGCCAGCTACCCCTGTAGGAACTTTTATGACACCTCCAACTTAAAATCCTACATGTTAGGAGGTTGGTGAGGCCCTGTTTTCATGATCTGTATTAAAATCAAGGTCAAGCAAACTTTTGCTCTTCTGTTGCGGGGGTGGCTTCTATCCTTCTGGAGATCACTTTTATGGTGCCCTCATGCAACTTCCCCTTCTCACCTTAACCCTGTCCTTGGAGGGATAACATTTGGCAGGTGCTTGGTGCCAGAGGTAGAAGCCCCTTGGGACTGATCCCTACCTTTCTTGGATAAGGGAAAGGAGGAGTGTTATTTCATCAGTATCATTGCAACTTCATGGCAAAGGGTGAAAATAGAAGAGAAATAAAGAATTACTGATGCTGATACAGGAAAAGCTTCTTGTGAAATACTGTCAGTGGCTGGAATCTTTGTCTGTCTACATCATCTTCCTCTGCATTGAAGCTGCAAATTGAAAATGAGCTTCAGTCTAGTACCTTAACTGTGAACTTGTGAACACTTTTCCCCTTTCAGGTGACAGTTCAGAGATAACAGGAGAGCACTAGAAAACCATCTCCATATGCAGAAGTGCAGTTAGCGCTGATGCATTCCTATGGCTTGGTTAATGTTTGAATGTTTCAGGTGCTAGC
Source organism: Cariama cristata (assembly GCF_000690535.1). NCBI lineage: Eukaryota > Metazoa > Chordata > Aves > Cariamiformes > Cariamidae > Cariama > Cariama cristata. The sequence goes on from NW_009627005.1 coordinate 54,497, forward strand.
AGTTAAGAAATCATCTTTAGATAACATGTAAATCTTCATTTCCTCATTGCACTGATTGTGATTGCCATGCTAAGTCCGTGTCAGGCACTTTAGTGTCTGTCTTCACAACTCACTGATTCTGGCAATGATAGAGATGGTAATTCAACATTTTTGATACTATTAGAAATTAAATCTATGTCCTGTGGTCTTCACAGATTGCAGAGCAATCATGCTGTGGCGAGCATGGTAGAAGTAGCTTTGTGCAAAGCCATGTCTGATTGAGTAAAGAATGGGTTACGTTGCCTGAGCAGAGGTGGATGTGGTTATACGCAGGTCAACTCAGCTCTGAGGGCAAGGTCGCCTGCTTGCCTGTGGAATGGTCTCGTGCTGAGCAGCCTTCTGGATCTGCGTTCATGTGTGGGATGACTATATTGTGTTGCTCCTACCTAGGTGGAGTTGTTTGGCTGTCTCAGCATTGTAGTTCCCGGGATCTTCCTCTTACAGTGGATAATGAAAGAAAAATGTAGACATTATACAGGATTATAATACACAGATGAAGAATTGACTGGGTAGCTACATAGAGGAAAATGGCACTTGCCCAACTTGAACACCATATGTAATTTATAGTTTACCTCATTTGAATTACCTGGAGAACAGTGAACGTAATGCAGAACTTGTTTTGTTGGGGGATCTGTGTATGTCTTCTGTTGGTGTAATGTTTGTGATCTCTAGAACAAGGAACAGAACTAATGTCACTGTAGGCGTCCTTCCCTTCTTAGTCTAAACTATCAGAACTTTCAGCAGCTGAGAGGCTGCGGCTAAATGTATAAACAGATAAGGGTCATATGGTCCCATCACCATGAGATGGTCAGTACCATAATCTTCACAATGCTTTCTCACCGAAGCATCTCAATAAGAAAATAGCGTATCTCCACACAGAGACAAAGCATATGGAAACTGTAACCATGATCAGTGTTTTTATAAAAGTCTATAAATGGGCACTTGGAGTCAAGAGATCCAGTTTTGAGGGTGGAGAACTCACGACTCCTGGATTATTCTTCCTCATTGTGTAATCCTGCTCCTGTCACAAGCTGGTGAGACATGAATTTAAAAATTACCTTGTTGAACTTCTTAATATTCCTGAGCAAGAGATGATAAGACTTGGTCATATTATAAAATTCTTGGATTAAATAAGACTTTTTGGCTGATACATCTCATAGTAAAAGGTGGTATTTGGTAATTCTAAAAGCAATGATCTGATTTATTTTAAAGTCTATGATTTATTATGGCTACAATAAGAACTTTAGATACTAAAATGCTCTTAATGTAGACTTCCCCTTCTTGAGAGGAACAGGAAAATACATTAAGTTAATAAAGCAGAGTTGCCTCTTAGCCAAACATTAATGTGGAGTAAGTGCTTTCTATTGTAGTTAAAAATTGTTTTTTCTCTCATGGCAGGTGTTTGAGATGGATATTTCAAAACAGCTCCACGCCTACGAAGTAGAGTACCACGTTCTTCAGGATGAACTGCAGGAAAATGTGAATCCGTGTGACGAAGGTGAACCCCTGGAGAAGCTGGAGAGGGCAAACAGTCATCTGAAGAGACAAAACATGGATTTGTTGGAGAAGCTACAGGTAAATGACTTAAGACTGCGAACTCATGGAGAGGTCATTTCTGTGATTCAGACAATAGAGGAGAAAGTGTCTTTTTTTAAATATACATGAGAAGTCTCCTAACTGCAAGACCATATGCAGTTGAGCAGTTCTGTCAACAGTATTGTTATGTTTTCTTCAGCTGAAGCTCATAGTCCTACTTCTGAAAGGTGGTCTCTCCTAGCAGACTTGAATACAGCCAAGTTCCCACCAGACTTTGCCTGATAAAGTCATGCTTTAAAAACATCTCCTCTTCCTCCTGTGCTATTCACCCTTTCTCCAATAGCCTGGCCAAGACTTGTTTCAGGTTTCAATATGTATTGTCTTGCATTTTCCTGAATACACGGTCTTCTTTTTGCATCACCAGGCCATTTCTTGTTATATTTGTTAATTTAAACAAGCATTGGGAAGAGCTCAGAGAGCACCTTCAGCTTCTGAAACCTGAAAATAGAAACAGGGGAAAAAAGGAAAGATCAAGTCCTCATTATTTTTGTGTTTATGGGCTAAGGGTGCTATGCTGTGTTCTTTTGATATTGAAAACAGGGTTCACTTGCTTTTTTTGCTGTTACTATTTTTTATTTATTTATTTACTGCTACCCGGGCTTTTACTGCTGCTCTGAAAATGCACCAAGGGCATAGAATAATTATGAGTGACTGATTTGAAAGGCTCTATCAAAGCTCTTCTATTCTTCCAGAATGCCATACTGTATTGCATCTTCCTCAGTTCCTTAACATCTTCATCTGTTTGCATAGCTTCTTCATTCCTCAGCTTGGGCTCTTTCCTAGGAATGGTCAGAATTCCCCCACTTCCCACAGAGAGACATTTGCTACTGCTGAGGTCCAGGATTTCTGATTTCTAGTCAGTAGGGTTTTTTCCCCCAGAGGATGCTGTAGGTCTTTTATTGGAGAATAGGGAACACTGTCTACTTCTAGACTTAAGGTTGAGGTTCTCTTTCCCACTCCATTCTGCTGATTTATTTTACTACATAGGGTTCCCACTACTCCATCACTGTCAGACCAGTTGTCTCTTCCAGTGCTACTCCAGCTGCTGATTTCCTTTTTGCTTGCTGCAGCTCCAGTTCCTTGTTACTCTCAACTGTCCCTTCCTTGCCGCAACTTGCATGTCTCCTTCCCTCTGTGAAGCTTTCAGAAATCCTTCAGATTGATCTGGTCACTATAAGGAGATTCTGTGTATGATGCACAGGAGGCATTACTTGTATCATCTGCCTATGCAGATGTCTTTTAGAAACATCTATGTAATTAAGTTCTTAACATATAGCATATCATAATATAAAAAAAGTTATTCAGAATGTCTCAATTTATTATAATGTTACTGTTTGCAGGTTGCTCATGCTAAAATTCAGAGCCTGGAATCCAACCTGGAGACTATTTTGACTCGAGAGAACAAAATGAAGACTGTAATTCAGTCCCTGGAACAGGAGAAGATAACATATCAAAAGACTCTTGAGCAGATAATGAAGTATTTGCCAGCAGAAGCGTTGTCTGACTGTGAACTGCTCCTGAAGGAAGTAAACTACAATCCAAATAATAAAATAAAATAAGGAGTAAGCCATAAAACAGGGTTTTATAGGCAGCATTTCTTCAAAAAAAGAAAAAAAGGGAAAGAGAAGATGAGCATGCTGCTTTCAAAGGACTTAGCAATAGACAACGGTATTATCCAAAACTAGTGCTGGGACACTCATAGCTACTGATGGGCCTTCAAATGTCAGTATGCAAATTCAGGCTATTAATTTTTTATGGTTATGTAAATAAATCACAAGGGGGAAATAAAGGATTCTCACATGTAATTATGATGAGTAGATGTATATTTAGAGTTGACCTAAAGGAAAAGTGAAATTTCGGTAGTCAAAGCCAAGATAATGGTGATCTACAAATTCACTCTGGATGTGCTTGTCTTGTGGTGAAATGAGGATAGTGTGTCTTTATAAATATGTGTTGAATAATACTTGAAGAAAAAAAAAAAAAAGAATGTAATTTTTCCCTCCAAAGAGCAGCATGTTTCACATCTTTTGTGGAAAACCTGTGTGAGCTCATGTGTGCCTCTCTTTTAATTCTACTGACATTGTGTACACAGACCAATAAGGAGAACAAGTATCATGACTTGGTTTGTACAGAAAGAGCTCTGGTGCCATCCGCTGCCTGGGCTGTACTGGTCACTGATGTAATTCCACATGCATGTTGGAACTGGAAACAAAAAGCATCATGTCATATCTCCGCCTCCGTAACTCAGAGCTAATATGTATCTATACACACTTGCAGAACTTGTAAAGGCAAGAGCTAACAGTGACTGCTACTTCTTTCCCAGCCTGTTTGCTTCCACCTGTCCTGGAGTTGGTCATGATGACAGGAGGAGGGAAGCAAGGCTGTGGGATGGTATTTATTCTGATGTTAATTTTCTGTGGGAGACTTGCTGTCATAAGAGTTAGGCATGTAAGGGGTTCTCATTTAACCAAAGAAATACTGCAAGAAGCCTTGTCTTATCCTGGTGGGAGCCAGAAAGCTGTTCTTAAATGTTATTTGAAGAGAAAATTGAGGCAGGTTGCAGGAAGTTGAGCATAAGTGCGTGAAAGAGGACCAAGCAAGTTTCAAATACTATGTACCTTTCAGTTTTCACATACACAGTGGATATACATTTCAAAAGGGATCCTGAAGTACAGGTGCAGTTTTAATAATGCTTTCCAGGTTATTCCTGTTTTAATACTGCTTTGTGGTCTTCTTTTTAAAACAAAAGTCATGAATTTCTGTGTTCTGGGCAGAAGATGAGGTAAACTCTGATAATTTTGAGGGAGAAAATATGTTTATAAAGGTATAAAAAGATGCATATAGATTTGAAAATGTTTTTGAGTGGAATTTTTGAGAAGGCTTAGACAAATGTGTAATAGACACGTATTTTGGAATGCATGTCTGAACCGTTAATTGAGTATTACAGTGGCTCATGTTATCTCTTACCATTTATACTGTATTTCAGGAAACACTTATTCTTTTTAGTAAGAAAAACAATTAAGCAAAGTGCCAAATCCAGCAGTGTCTTTATGTATAAGATTATTCACTTTAGAAAGCAAGGATTGAATATCACTGCTTTCTAAGTATTATGCTTTATGTTAATGTAAAAGTGAGGAACAACAATGCTGATTTGCTGCACGCTGCTGTGGAACGTAGGGGCTTGGGGTCTCCTGGGGTTTTTTTGTTTTTTTTTAACTTCCATGATGTTTTATTTGATTAAAGATACTGATTTACTTAACAGTCTTTCTTTTTACAGTTGAGGTGAAAGGTCTTAACACTGTGTATAAAAATTATGTGGAATCTGTCTAGAAATTTCAGGAATATTGTATTGTAGTAGATGGGAAAATGCCAAGTGAAAAGGCAGTCTTTGCAATTTTGTTCAGAGTAAATTTTAGCTGATGTATACATACAAAACCAATCCCAGGAACTGCAGTAGCGTATATTACAAAGAATCAAGGTTATTCAGATACTTTTTTTTTTTTTTAAATGCACTGAAATGTGCTTTATCCTCTGTTTCATTTATAAAATTTTTCATGTAATGCCTGGAGAAATTCCAATAAATGTCATTGCTGCATTTCCCATTGGCCTCTGGCTAGTTTTATTTTTCTACGCTTAAGGTACCAATCTTACTCTGTTTACATGAGAGATGAAAAGGATCTGGATTTAGTTTCTAGTTGCGGAGAAAAAAAAACTACAGGATTTGTAGAAGGATGCGGAAAGGATAGAAATTCTTATCAGAAAAAATAGTCTTGCATTGTTCTTAACTGAGGATGAAATGATTAAAAGGTATTTTTCTTCTATAGCAGTTCATTTAGTATGCGTACATGTTGAGAACAGTAATTTGATGAACTCTACACTGTGCATCTAGCTTGGGAGGAGAAGGAGGACACCACAGCAACAAGTAGGAATAAACTACAAAAGTAAAACCACAATGAGGTAAGTGCCTGATGACATTAGGACATTTGTGATTAGCATTTGTATTCTGAACACACGTGCCTTGTAACTGGGTATCTCTAGGGTGTCTAGCTTGAAGTCTGCACTCAAGCAGGTGTCCTCCAGACCATCCTCAGATGAATAACAAGCATTATCTAGAAGACTGAATGATGTGTGTTTGTGTCCATCTGTTTGTCTCTCCCTGCCTATCGTATAGATAGCTTTACAGCTATTCTGTTCTCATTGCAATTTGTGCAACTGTGAAGAGGGAAGTCTTAAGGTGCAGTGGGCCAGACACAGAGCTGCAAGGATATTTGCTTGGGAGAAGGGACAGTTCCTGGGTTTGGATAAATTGCTCTTTCATTCCTATATTTTGGTTTTCTGTTTGGAAAAAAAGTTTTCAGAATAAAGCTATTGTTCTGTCTGAGCTAGGCACAACAGCACTCTTAGTTTTTGCAGTCAACTTGCGGAGAACTAACTGGGGAGGAAAAAGTATCTGCTGTTTTCAGGAACAGCTAACTTAGACTGGTTTTTGCTGGCAGAGGGCTTTTTTACAAGTCTGGGAAGACATCCATCCTTTTAGCTAGGAAATTAGCCCATAAATGAAGAGTACTACTTGCCAGGAATACAGTTGAAATAGGTCAGTCTGGTAAGGAAGGCTAACATAGGGAACTCTCTAGTATTCACATCTTTTATGGATGGAAAACGTGGCCAGAAAGTGTGAGTTTGTTTGGTTTTGGGTTTTTTTCCCTCTCCTAAAAAGGAGAGTGTTTATTTCTCTCCTAAAAAGAAGAATATTTAAAGTGCCTTTAAGTTGCATTTTGTTCACTTTTTCTCTAAAAAAGCATTAGATTTTACTGAAGAAAATTAGTCTCCTGATAAATGGCATATTCCAGTTTAAGACCTGACTTGAAATCATAAATCTAGCTAATCTTAAGTGGTTTGATTATGCCCTGTTTAACATGACACTTCTTTGTTTATTATTACTACAAGAAAGCTGAACGATTCGTAACATAAGAAAGAATTTCAGCAGTTTAGTCCAATAATTTGATATTACTGGTATGATCCCAAGGATCTACATTTGGACACGTAATCTAAACCTAAAGCTACATAGGTATTAGTGTGAATAGCCTTTTGTGTGTTGAGGTGAATAACCCCAGGCACTGTTAATAGTGATTATCTGCTCAGTCTTTGTAGTCATAGATGGGTGTTGACAGGCATGTGCAGGCCATAACGTGTCAAGCTTTATGCCAGGCTACACCATCCATCTGAAGAATTGTAATTGATTCTGTGTTTCTGTAGTTTGACTTTTACTGTCAGTGTTAGCATATTGAATGCATTTAACGTATGCTTTGCCTTCCTCAGCCTTTCTAGTGACTAGAAAGAACAAAATTTAACTTTCTTTTCCAAAAAGGCGTGTTGAATGCTCAGCTATAACCTTCCTCCAGACATCTGGTGTGCAAGGGATAGAGTTTATATGCTTAAAGTTTAATATGTTAGCTCACTCTCTCTGAAAGCGTAATAACCTCGGCAGTGACAGTAAAAAACTGGGGAGTAAAGCAGGGATTACTGTGTGCCTTGAGCAGCTAATGGGTTGTGTGCTGACTGGTTTGCAATGAAGTGGAATCTGGATCGGTTGGTACTTGGTGTGTTGTTTGGTTTTATTTCAATGTTGACCTTAATTCTGGACCAAAGGAAGGAGCTGACGGTGCTCTTGTACCAAAATGTTGTGTTGGAGTTGCCTTTGAGTTGAGAAGGTTTTTCACTCCTTTACTATTCTCTTCAGAACTCTGGCTCAGCAATCACTTTTTAACAAGGGAACAGGGAATTGTCGTTCATAGTCTTACCGTCAGAAAAACTTCTCTTGGAGCTTATCCAAACTGTTCCTGTACTCAAATTGCAACTTATTCAAGACTTCATTCTGATAAAAGAAAATTAGAATGTTTTAATATGTTGGTTTTATTTTTGGTTGGAGTGCATGCTGAGAGATGACATAAATGCCATACATCATGACCTACTGGAATGCACATGGGGAGAAGTATTGAGTGAGCTTGTGCTTGTAAAACACTGGACTAAGAGAGGTCACTTAGTGTGGGAAATACGTCTAGATCTGACTTCAAAACAGAGACCTAGTTGCACTGGCTGTGTGTACTCTATGCTGTTATCTGTCTGAATGATTACTTCAATCATCCATGCATGCTTAGTATTTGGAGTTGCAGATATTTAGATGTATATGGCCATTTTTGTCTAAAAAGTATAAACTCATCCCAGGTGGAGAATCCTGCACTTGTTCTTGTTAAATTTCATACGGTTGGTGATTGCCCAGCTCTCTAGTCCATCCAGATCTCTCTGTAAGGGCTCTCTACCCTCGAGGGAGTCCACAGCCCCTCCTAGTTCTGGGGAACAGAGATACTCAGGGGCACAGTGGGAAGAGTAGATCCAGGCTAGCTGGAGCCTGGCAGCAGCTGCAATAACACCATGCAAAGCCTGAACTTGCTAAACATCCAGGAAAGCAGTCTGTGCATGGCTCTGGGAGGGCTGGACATCGCTTCTGTGCTGCATCTCGGGGCTCCTTCCTTCAGAGTCAAGTCCAGTCCTGTGGACTGAGCACCCATTTGTCCTGCACAGTTTGTGCTCCTGAAAGATGTCTTCCAGTTTAGTTTTGTGTGCTGAGACAGGGCTATGACGCAAACCAAATCAGAGTAAGTGGGGATGAGTGGGAGATTTCCTTCAAAGTGTACACCTGATGCTAACTAAAACCCTGCTGTAGGCCCCCAATGCCAGTCAGCATCCCATCAGTACTTCTCCAGGAGGATACAAGACTAGTTTAGCATGAAGCTGCTGGGCCATCTGCACTATCCTCTCCAGCACTCAGTAAAGGACAATTTTTTTCTCCCCCGCCCCCCAGTACTACAAAAACCATTTCCCTTAATTTTTTAGTGATCGATCTGCTAAAGTTGATGCTTCAGAAGAAATCGTAGTTACTACATTTGTACCTGACCGTTCCCCACGAGGTGTCAGTGTTGGCTTTGTATGCGCAGCTCGTGTGTGAGATGGCGGCGGGGCTGCGGGGCTCCTGGGCTATGCACAGCGTGCGAAGGGTGCGCTGGGGTTCTTATTTTAGAGAGGAGAATTAACTTATTCTCCTGCCTGATGAACCATGATGCTCTATTTGCATACTGTTTGTAATGAAATGTCATGTTTGTGGTCAAAGAATTTATTGTAATGAGAGGAATTACTAAATGGCAGATACGGCCTTCTCAGAAACAGATGCCTCAGTTGCAGTGTGTAGCCTCTGCTCCTGGGTGAGAGAACTATGGCAGCACTTTTACACCCTACAACAGGCATATTGTCCCCAGCAATCTGGTCCTGGGTGTCTCCTTTTGTACCATTCTGGTTGAGCAGGATTTATTTTTATGTCTCTAGAAACCAGTATTGAACTGATCTGGTCTAACTGCAGTCTGATTCTGTACTTACTCGTTTTTATTTTTTTTAAATAAGGCTTCCTTGCAATAAGCTTCCCCACATCCACTAAGTCTAAAAGTACCAGTCCTTCTTCCCAGATTTTCTTTTCATTAAATCTTACTGGGCTTTCCGTGATCAGAACAAAAATGAAGGATTTGCTTCTGTTTTTCCCAGAGCCACACAGAAAACATGATTTGCTACTTTTCATTTCCCAGTTAACACTTTCTCCCTCCAACAGCATTGCTTTCGGATGTCATGCTCGCTCTGAAATGCGGAGGATGCATCCAAGATAACACGCTGTTCCAACCACCAAGACACATCTATTCTCAAATACGTCTGGACAACAAGCGCAAGGCATGTTTACCTCCCGACCAGAGCCTAATGTTGAAACCATACTCAGGTAATTATGGCATCAGCATTTCCCTGGGGACTTCTGGGCATAAACAAAGAGACCACATCTCTTCTACAATGTGTTTGCATTTCTAAAAGCACCAAATTATAGATGGGCCTAATGGGTTGACGGTGCTTAAAGCAGGGCCAGTGCATTTCATGTGCAATATACTGTCATTTGGAAAGCTATCACATTGTGGAAACATCATTCAAGTGCTAATTTAAATAATACTAACATCTAAAATGAAAGCATGCTCTGACATTTATAGGTTTAATGTCTATTTCTGCACTCTACCAAAATAGATGGGCTGTGGGTGGATCTATGATTATTGCTGTGCATTAGCAAGACAAAAATTGTGTAGGCAGCTGGTATTATGCCTGGGTAAATATAGATGAGGGAGAACCTACAGAGTAATTTTTTGATGTCACATTTATTTAAGAAACAATTAGAAACAACTTCAGTTAACTTCAGCAGTGCTTAAGGCTTTGGAGAGGGAGAAAGGATCTTAAAAATTTGGTGACCAGATGTGGGTCCATCCTGCACAGCCTATGGTCCCAGTAGCAGGGATGGGGGTTGTGCAGTCCCAGGAGCAGTAATTCCCTGCCGTCCTTTGCCTGCTGAGCAATCACCACTGTTGAGGCTGGGTACATTGCCAAGCCATCATCCTGACCAAAATTTGTGATGTTTGTGTCCTCTGCCCTTGTGGTAATCCTGATAGTTTCAGAGGGCTTTGATGGGCTGAAATAAGTATTTTTTTCGCTGACCCCCGGTATTGCATATTGTGGAAGGAGCAAAAGTAACAGTCCTTTTCAGAAGAACAAAATTATATCACTTTATGGCTAAAACAAGTAAAAGCTACATGGTCATTCCTACTCCAAATGGACCAGTGCCAAAGCACTAAATTGATTACAGTGGCATAACTGCTTTCAGTAACGTGTGCTTGTGCATAACTGTAATAATATGTCAATTGGAGGGTAACTTCCAATAGTTTTCTAATGGAGAACTTTATGTATTGGTCTCCACAGAGCTTTCAGTTCCTCTTTTCTGTGTACAAATAAACTCGACATAATGCTGCAGTAAACTCCTGCTTTGTAGGAAAGGGTTAGGTGATTTGGTTATGTCAACAAGTCAGGGGGAGACGTAAGAGTGCAGTGGAGGGTAGCCCAGATCTGATGCTTCATACCGACTGTTTTTACAGCCTGACATGGGCAGGTCACCATTGATTTTCTCCTCAGAAAAAAATGTGCAAAATAGTATTAAACTGGGGGTGTGTGTTTCTTTTCCTCATATTTTTCTGACTTTATATCCTGTGCAGGAGGAGAGGGTCCTGCTGCATATCTTGTTTTCCCTTCAGACCAGCTGGTCCCCCCATGGTCTTTCCCTTCCTGTTTGCATTCTTTACAAAGGGTGAAACCACTGACCATTTCATTGGCTTGTGAGTGATGTTCTCACCAACCTCAGTCTACTGGAGAAAAGTAGCATCAAAGCTCTGTGTTTTTCTGAGAAAAGCATTTCCATCAGCCTGATGGGCAGTAGCATTGCTGCCCATCACTTGCGAAAAGACCATGAGCCTTATCTGGCAGTTCCTTGGGGTTAGTTCACATGTCCCTGCAGAGGTTATGCACAAGCAATGCAAGAGAGTGCTTCATATGCCTGCCACAGCTGGTTCCTTGTTAAAGATCCAGGGTATGGATGACTATAAGATGCCTAGTGCATGAAGGTGTTGGGGGTTTTTTAACTGTCTGACAGTGGAAGTCAGCCTGATGCAGTTAAACAGCCCTGGAGGAAACTTTACTTTAGTGGAGGGGAGGCTGGGGATGTGTAAAGTAGTTGTGTGTGGGAGGGCAGGAAGAAATGGAATTATGGCAGGAAATCATAAAGTAGATGTGACACACACTTCTGCTCTTACAGCAGCTTATTTATACCACAGCACATGATAACGTGCCAATTTTTGAGGATTTCTGGCTCCTTGACATTTGTCCTACTTACTCCTGACAAAAAGTATGTATTTTTCCTAGCACCACCTGAAATGATCATAGCATCCTAGAGAGCCAAAGCACTAAAATGATGCAAAGTTGCTAAGTGCAGAACCGTGCATTCTGGAAACGTTTTTTTATGTGTGTGATATAACAGGTCCTAGAGAGATGCTACAACATAAATCTGGTAAGACAGCAAAAGATGTACAGTGTCCTAAGAAATTTACAATTAAATCAAAGAGGTGGGAAGAAGGACGAGAGTGACTTGGTAAGAAGAGCTGTGTGGGCCCAGGGCAATTAGGATCAGTTTAGGCAGATGTACAACTATGTTGTAGATGCCTGGTTTTTAGAAGTGGGAATGTTTGATTTAGTCTTCATCAAGCTTTCTGGCTCAATGCTGACTTTGTAGACATACCTCCAAAGAGTAAATCTCGTTCATCTAATTTTGATATACACCTTACTCTGGCTATTGTGGGTCCTAAAACATTTGCCTGTTCCTTTCTTTTCTCCCACCGACATCAAATACTAGCAAGAAGAGAAGAGATGTGGTACCTCTTTTTTTTCCTTCTATTATACTACCCTAATGGTTAGCATAATTGTTAAGGAAGCAAAAAGCCTGATTTCTGGTCAGAAATGCATCCTGGAAAAAATGGAAGTGGAAATATATAACATGAGCAGCCTCCACAGCTTGTTTGTTTATTCTTATACTTAGAGATTCAAATAACGAGCATGATTAAACCCTCAAAGGATCTCAATTACTGACTCTCTCTCCCATTTATGGCATGCTTTGAGCAAAATTATAATGAACATGCTATTAAACAAAACATGAACCCTCAGGCTATCTGGGCTATGGCAGATCCTGTGCTCCTTGGAGTGTGCATGAATCTCTCTCGCTGCTCCCTTGTGTGAGCCAGGATCCTGACGCGACTTTCCAGCCCTTCCTTGCTCCTGGGCCCCAGAGTCGGGGTCTCTAGCCACCATGTCAGGGAGGGCAGGAAAAGGAGAAGAGAGGAGTGTGATGCTCTCACTGTCCCTTCATGCATGCCAAGACCTGAGGCGCTGCTGTTCTCCAACTGCAGTGTCACTCAAGCTCTCAAGCTGGTAGTCCTTTTTTATTTTTCTTTTTTTTTTTCCTTCCTTTTCTTTCCTCTCATCCCAGGGGAGCCAGAGCCTGAAGAGAGTCTCAGTGTAAACCTCTGAACACAGAAATAAACTGTAGGCCGTCCTGTGTGCAATAGGAAAATGAATAGCAAAGAAACTTTGCCTGGAGCTGGAGGGAAAGGTGGAGGAGAAGGATTTGCTGCTGCAGATGCCTTAAGTAGATAGAGTGTGCTGGAGTTGAGGGCCTGGTTCAATATATCCATCATAAAATAAATGTGTGCTCTGCCACCATCTGTAGAGTGTGCACAGCAGCAAACCACTCCAGACATAGCTGAAAATGTAATGGCCCAAAGGCAGGAAAGGAAAAGGAGAAACAGGAGGGAGGGAGGCAACATGTATTGCAGGAGAGAACAAGGACCAGAGTTGCATTGGGCATGCGAGGAGAAACCTGTGCCGCTTTTCTTTGCATGCTGGGGATGCCTGTGCGAGGAGGTCTAGAGTCACAAATCAGGTCGGTGATATCTCTTTTGGGCTCTGCCAGCAACCCTCTCTAAGCTGTAAACATTTCAAAATATAATGGTTACCTCGCTTTCACTATAACGAAGTAGGGAGGAGAAAGCACCTACAACCAAATCCTTGGTAGCCCCCAAAACACCCTGACGGCCCCCACAATCACTGCTTCCCACAAACAGGGTTCCCTTTCCCATGTGAAACAAGCCATGTGTTAGGTTTTGCCACAAAACCAAAGGCACTTTAGTACTGAAGTGAGTATAATTTTTCCCCCTTCCCAAAGAGCAAGGTCAGCACCATTTAAACTTCTGAAATCCAGGAAAGGAAAAGGTGAGCTTTTGAGTGAAGATCCAGTGCACAAAACCCCCGCATCTATTGGGCTTGGCCTCTGAACTGCAGGTGAAGAGGCTCTTGTTTTCAGAAAAATCCAAATAACCAAGCCAGGCAGTCAGAGCACGCAACCTCCTTGGGGTTAGCTTTTTGTAACCCTCCAAATGCAACAGCATCCATCTGGTCTGTTTGTTGCTTTTTTTTTCCCTTTTTTTAATGTTAAAGTATACATTGCTCTGTGTGTGTAAATGATAAATACAATTTCAGTATGGAGGGCTCAAGGGCGTGTAGCATATTTCTTTGATTTTGCAGTGCCAATAGAACTCGTGTACCAAGAGTGGCTTCCTTTGGGCATCCCTTTATAGAAGCTTTTTAATACTTGTTTTCCCTCCACATGAAAAGCCACACACAGTCATGGCTATTATACCATGTAGGATTAACTTAAAGTACAGCACTGAGCTTGCAAAGGTTTGGGGTGTTGAGCTTTCTGAAAAGTCTTCTGCCTAAGTATTTAAGCACTCTTCTCATTTACATAATCTAATTGTTACTTTTGTTAACAGTTATTCTTCTTCCAAATCCTACACCTGATCTCCACTAGGCAAATGTTATCAGAGCAATTAAATAGAAATGCATTAGATGTAGACCGGAGGAAAAAGAAAGCAAAAAGATGATCACCAGTTTCTCATCGGGGTTTCCAGCCCTTTAACCACAGCGCCGAGCTGATGTGGTTGCTCATTCTACCTCCTTATTCAGTTTTGTCCCTAATAGCCATGGAAACAAAGAAATGTCAGTAAAAGTAACTGTTTCACTCAGTTCCTTTCTGACCACAGCCTGCACTAAAAGCTTTGTTATTTGCTCTCCGCTCGGCATGCTGGAGGGAAGGAAAGGAGGGAGAAAGCAAGGTAGCTCTCAGAGGGCAGGGATCACTGCGGATGTGGCAGGGAGGGATAGAGTAGCAGGGCGCAGGTTGAGATAGTGATGACCCAGGCATTTGAGAAGTGATGTAATCTTCAGAGAAAACAAGACCACCTCAATGTGCCCTCCCTGTCTGTCTCCTATTCCTACTCCTTACGCTTCAGCCCAGAAACCTAAAGTGAAGGGGCAGATGCAGGTGGTGGTGGAGCAGCAGCAGAGAGCGCTCCACAGAGGAGTGTGGACAGCAAAGGCAAACTGGACTCATTAGGGGTTGAGGAGCAGTCCGTAATTTTCCTCTGCTTTTTCACCAGCCTCTGCAACCCCCCGATGAAGGCTGAGAGAAGGCTGGGAAGCAGGATTGTGTGGCTCTAAGCAAAAGGGACTATGAGGGGTGAGGGAGAAGATGACTTGGGGAGGGCAGTTGTCATCAGTGTGGGAAATAGGCTAGAGGCAGTTGGGAACATTAAGCTGTGACAAAGAAGAATGACTTTTATTTAAGTAAAAGGGTGGAGGACACAAAAAACAGAATTGAGGAAGCGTACATATGGGTTGCAGAGTAGGTGTCAAACAGGACATCAGTGCTTCCCAGATGAAGGCTGTGCTGTGCCCTGGCTGGAGTGTGAAAATGTACTAATAAGAAAAATAAAAATTTAAAAAATAAAAAAAAAGATGGTCATATCTGATAGCCACTAGTAATGTCACACTATGAAAAGAAGTATTGAAGGTAGTGATTAAAACATCTACTGCTCTTTTTGCAAAACCCTTGACTGTGAGGGAACTCAGTAGAAAACAGTCAAAACTGTTAGTCATGCTCTATGTTGTTTCTATCACCCAAATAGAAAAATAGGTCCAAAAACTTAAATCATAGAATCATAGAATGGTT